>NW_007738711.1:30303-31642 GCF_000696425.1 Galeopterus variegatus | reverse complement strand
GGAATATTTTTTAGAACGCAAAGAGAAGAATTGATCCAGGAATAAACTCGAGTCATAAATTTGAATACCATCAGAATTCTTTGTATCAGCATACTTTTTTCAATTTTCTCTTTCAAAAAGAAATGGAAACTAAGTTTACATATATCCAGTGTCAAAGAACAAGCTGAATGGATCAATGAAGTACACATATTTTATTTTTATGACTCTCGATACGTTATCTTTCAAAAAATTTCTTCAAGGCTGGCCATTTAGCTCATTTGGTTAGAGCACAGCCTTGCAACAAGGTTGTGGATTCAGATCCCTATACCACCCAGCCACACCCCTCCAAAAAAATTCTTCAATTAATACTTCAGTCATGAAATTGTGAGTTCCCAATTCTTTGCATCCTCATTTAGATTATATGTTTAAATTTTCTATACATTTCTGTGGGTGCAAATGTTCTCTATTCACCCAGGTATAAAGATTATGGGTTTTCTTTTCTTAATTTTATGAGTGAAATCCACATATTTAAAAGATATTTTAAATTTAGAATATTGGTGTTTTAAAATTTTATGAATTTCATGGGTGCCAGTGTTACCAGATTACTTTGATTTAGGGAGGATAGATTTATTTTCTTTTTTTCTTCTTTTGGCTATTTCTATTTTTTCTTTTATTGAATGATTATACCATTTGTCTATCTTTTTTACATGTTTCTCAATTTTTTATACATTACAGATTCATTTATTACTTCAACAAAAGTAAAACAAACTACAACTATCAGATTATTTATCCTTTTGACAAGAATGGTCACTTTTATCCCAATTCTGCAATCTTTGTTGGATCTAATTACCTCATATGTGGTGAATCTACCTCTCAGCCCTTGAGTCTTTTTACAACATCATCTCCAGCTTCATTCCAACTATTCTTTCTCTATCCCGTTACAAGATTGACCAGACTGGATTTCTTAAAACCTGATCACCCTATGCTTGCCCACTGTGATTGATTTTTCTCCTGCTGTTCCTTGTACATAAATATTCCCATACATTCCTCCATTTAACAGTGCTCATCTTATTCTGGATAAAAGTATAATCTGTCACCCTCAGATCAGAAGCATTGATTTAGCTGATCTGGCTAAACCATGTGGGACCTCTTTTGTCTTTAAAATTCCAAATGTAATTGTCATATTCAGTGTAAAGGTTGACCTGCTAGGGAAGTTCTTTTAATTCAGTGACATTGTTTGAGTAGCTGTCCTCCGCTATCAAACTCTCTGCCAAAGCTAAGACTGATTATCTTATATTTTGGGGTAATGAACATTCTGAGATAACAAACACATATATCCATCTTTCAGAGTAAATTCCAA
>NW_007738711.1:28387-29721 GCF_000696425.1 Galeopterus variegatus | reverse complement strand
AAACCTGATCACCCTATGCTTGCCCACTGTGATTGATTTTTCTCCTGCTGTTCCTTGTACATAAATATTCCCAAACATTCCTCCATTTAACAGTGCTCATCTTATTCTGGATAAAAGTATAATCTGTCACCCTCAGATCAGAAGCATTGATTTAGCTGATCTGGCTAAACCATGTGGGACCTCTTTTGTCTTTAAAATTCCAAATGTAATTGTCATATTCAGTGTAAAGGTTGACCTGCTAGGGAAGTTCTTTTAATTCAGTGACATTGTTTGAGTAGCTGTCCTCCGCTATCAAACTCTCTGCCAAAGCTAAGATTGATTATCTTATATTTTGGGGTAATGAACATTCTGAGAAAACAAACACATATATCCATCTTTCAGAGTAAATTCCAAGTGCTTTATATTCAGTGCATTTTTTATAATGTTCCCCACCTGAAGTTAATACTCCCTCTTCTATATCTCATAGAAATTTATATCCCTCATGTGGCCTTCCACTGTTGCATGAATGCTACCTAACATCTGCTAGGATCTATAACTCTCCTCGTCTTTTTTATCTTTGCATTCTCTATACCAACCTGCACAAAGCCTTGCTTTGTTATTAAAGTGTAAATAATTCTGAATTAATACCAATAAAATTGTTAAAAGAGTAATCCTTGACTTATCAAGGGATTTTACTTTTTAAATCAAACATTCTGTATTATTTGATGTTTATTCAGTGAGTACATATTACATTCATAATCAGAAAAATGAAAAACTTTAATTTGAGTTATCAGGTTTATAACCTAGGAGGAGCATCATGAAAGAGTTCCAAAAAACATTAAATTTAATTAGACTAAAACGTTTCAATTATTAGTCTACCTTGTTTTTATTGTGCTTCATTTTGAAAATAACCACAAAGGGGAAATAGAAAAGTTTTAATCTTTTTGTGTCTACTCTCTTAATTTAATTCTGTTTACTTTGTTATCATGACTATTTCCTTTATTCTTCTGTCATATGTTATATATGGTACACACAAAATAGTCTTGTTACAATTATAATGGTATTATTAGTAATTCATAAATAATATCTCAAGTATTTGTTTTTGAGGTCTAAAACCTATGATTATATTTTTAGGCAAAGATGGTATTTCAAAAATTTTTATGTAATTTTTGTCTCTCTTTTCCACATTGAGAATTCAGTCCTTTTGCTCTTTCCCTAGTAAACCAATTTTTCTCATTTCTTTCATAAGCATTAATTAGTTGAAAAAAATCATATGCCCTATTTTCTAACTTATTTACATCTTCTTTTTTTTTTTTTTTTTTTTTTTTTTTTTTTTTTTTTTCTGCGGCCGCGCA
>NW_007738711.1:22505-27387 GCF_000696425.1 Galeopterus variegatus | reverse complement strand
GTGTTGCTCCCGCGCCTCGCTCAGCCAGTGAGCGGGAACCGGTCTGTATGTGGGATCCGAACCCTCAGGCGAGAGCGCCGCCGCGCTTCCCAAGCGGCGCACTTATCCAGTGCTCCACCAGGCCGGCCCCTACATCTTCTTTGATCACTATTTCTTCCTCAATTTTTTGCTTCATTAACTTAACAGGAACCAGGTAAACAATGACAAATGAGCAAATCATATCTTTAATGAGCAAACATTTCACACATCCTAAAATCATTAAAAAGTAATCAATCCTATGCTTAAAGCATCACTTGGATGCTTGTCAACTTCTATAAATGAAAAATAATGCTTTTGTAACTAGTTATGGTTGAATATAAGATGTTATCACAGATTTATGTAACATTTTTTAAGCTTGTCACTCTCCTCTCTTCTCCCAACAAGTTTTATAACTTTACGTTCAAAAAAGGACAGAAAACTTTATTTATTGAAAGAATGCAGTTCTTGCTTCTGGGGATACAGTAGCAAACAAAACAGAGAAAAATCCCAGCCATCATGGACCTTACTTTCTAGTAGAAGGAGAAAGAAAATGTAGTGGGTTGAATTATGTCTCCCTAAAACTCACTGACGCTTGAATTGTGTCCCCCAAGTTTTATATATGAGAAATTTAGTCCACCCTGTTGACAGTCACAGTGGGGGCTCACTGCTCAGAGCCACCCTGGGAAGCTGCTTCCAGCACCAGCACCCCAGCTGCTTTACCTGCTCCAGCTGTGGGTAAATTGGCCCCAGGTGTGGCTGGATGTGCAGCTTTGGAAAATACAAACTGGAAGCTTTGACAGCATCCATGTGGTGTTAGATCTGCAGGCTTGCAGAATGCCAGAGCTGGAAAGGCTTGGGAGCCTCCACCGTGATCTCAAAGGATGTATGGAAAAGTCTGGGGGCCCAGAAAGAGATCTCTTTCAGGGGCAGATTCACTGCATAGAGCCTTCGCTAGAGTTATGCCGAGCAGAAACATGAGGTCGGAGTTGTGGCAGAGAAATCCCATCAGCGCCATGCCTAATTGAGCCATGAGAGTGCGACTGCCACGGAGACCCCAGACCTGTGGAGCTGCCAGAGAGGAACGCCAGCCTGGGAGAGGTGAATTGTGGCCTGAGACCAGGAAAGCCATAGGAGTGGAGTTGCCCAAGGACTTGGGGACCCAACCCCCACACCAGTGTGCAGAGGCAGTCAAACATGGAATCAAGGTACCCGATTCTCCAGCCTCGAGATTTAATGCCTGCCCTGCTGGGTTTCAGGCTTGTTTGGGACCTGTTTTTCTGTTCTTCTGGCCTATTCCTCCCTTTTGGAATGGGAATGTGTACCCAATGTCTGTTCCATCGTATCTTGGCAGTAGATAAACTTGGTTTTGTTGTTCAGGTTCACAGCTGGAAGGACTTTTGCTTTTGGTCTCAGATGAGACTTTGGACTTTGGACTTTTAAGTTCATGCTGGATCAAGCTAAGACTTTTGGGACTGTTGTGATAGAATGATTGTATTTTGTATGTGAGAGTGACATGGGTTTTTGGGGGCCAGGGGCAGAATGATGGAGTTTGGATGTGTTGTCTCCTCCAAAACTCATGTGGAAAACTCATGTGATCAAAACTCATTTGATCTCCAATGTGGCAGTGTTGGAAACGATTGAGTCATGGGGGCAGATCCCTCACGAATGGATTAATGCTCTCCCTGGGAGAGGAGGGATTAATGAGTGAGTTCTCGCTCTGTTAGGTCCTGCGAGAGCTCGTTGCTTAAAAAGACCCTGGCACCTTCTCTCTCTTGTTTCCTCTCACCATGTGATCTGCTTGTACCCTCTGGCTGCCTGCCACTTTTCTGACATGAATAGAAACAGCCTGAGGCCCACGCCAGATGCAGCTGTCCCAGAATCATAAGCCAAAAAACCTCTGTTCTTTTTTTTTTTTTGTCTTTTTTCGTGTCCGGCAACGGATCGCAACCCTCAGTGTCACGCCCGCACCGGACCGGGACCGGCAACGGGATCGCAACCCCCAGTGCTGCACCTGTACCTCACTCAGCCAGTGAGGGGGAACCAGTCTGTATGTGGGATCCAAACCCTCGGCGGGAGCGCGGCTGCGCTCCCAAGCGGCGCACTGTAGCAATGCGCCACCGGGCCAGCCCAACCTCTGTTCTTTATAAATTACCCAGTCTCAGGTATTTCTGTTATAGCAACACAAAACGGACTAAAACAGAAAATAAGCAAAATAAATAAATCTTGACTTAAATGTCACCTTCTCAATTTGTACTTCCAAAATCACCTTACTTATATTGCAGCCTTTCCTCGCACAGGGAGACCTGTTAGGAAGCTGCACAATAATCCAGAAGAGAGATGACGATGGCTTAGTCGAGATAAGTGACAGGGGAGGTTACACTAAGTGGCTGCATTCTGAACGTGTGTTGAAGAAAGAGCCCACTGTTTTTGCTTCAGACTGTGAGATATAAAGAGGAGTCACTGAGGGCACCAAGTTTTTGGCTTTGGCGACTAGAATGATGGAATAGCAGGTAACTGAGCTGGGGAAGACTGAAGGAGACACACAGTTAGGGGGTGAAGGAATCAGGAGTTCAGGCTGGGGTATATTATATTGTATGACAGGGGAGAGTGACATACAACAAGAGGAAATAGAAAGTGATTGTTCTAGAAAAATGTTGCATGATTTCAGGGCCCGCTTGAATATAGTAGAGAACAGATATTGATATTGTATGTTTTCTTTCAAGGATGTACCCCTGCATGAGTTTAAGGGCAGAGCTGAGATTTTGCTAACTGTGTATGATGAAGGGAGGGAGAGGCAAAAATGTGGAGAGTGTTTGGAGGGGAGTGATTTTAGCAAAACTCAGATGTCATGGACTCTGAACTGTGGAAGTAGAGAACGGGGACATAAGCATGGCGAGGAAGACAAGATTCTGGTGGGGTGGAAGAATTTTGGGGGTTAGGCTAGAAGAGGGAGCGAGCTTAGACCTGAGGCCATGGACATTCTGCAGTTATTGGTGATAACATAAACTAATGTAAAATCATGGAAGTGGGTGGTTGAGTTCTTGTGGAGGAAAACATCATTGTTATCAAGGGAATTGAAAGTTATCTTCCATACAGATATTAAAGTCACCAAAATGCTGTTGGAATGAGTGACAGTGTACCAGGAGCAAAACCCATCGAGGAATAATTATGGCACAGGGTCTATAGATGACTCTAAAGAGGAAGGATAGTAAAGTCTGTTGAGTGAGATTCAGCAGTAGGTGCTTTTAGGGGGAAGTGACAGAGGAGAGAGGAAGAAATCTATCCTGCTTCTAAGCTCATGTTGTGAGTCACGTATGGGAGAGAAAAAAAAGAAAAGCCATTGCTTGAAAGAGCTGAAGAAGTGTCTTCAAGGGGCATGCAAGTTTGTTTAGATCAGGAACATGAAGGGAATGAGTGTCCTGTTATAAATTAAATGTTTGTAAAAGAAAACTATTCATCACTAGTTTATGTTTGCATGCTTCATGAACACTGCACACTATGCTGATGAGCTACTGAAATGTGCTGCAATGCACAGAAGTCTATTAAATATATGACAGTTATGGCTTTCAAGTCCAATCGAAGTGGAAAATCAGTAGTGTAGCAGGCAGGCCAAGAGACCGAGGGAGAATAACTGAATTAAAGAAATGTAGGTATTATGATAGTATAATGTTCTTTGAAAACGTATGCATATTCTTTTCCAGATAGGGAAGCGCATATACATATGTTTTTCTGTTCAAACCCATAAACATTAACAAACGCTACTGTATTTCTTGTACAATATTTTTAAAAGAAATTTAGAATATATTATGTAAATCATGAACTCATATATCAGTGATTTTTACTTAATAGTTGCCTGGACAAAAACCTTTGATCCAAGAGTTCACAGCAGGAGTTTTTCTGTGAAAATACACATAGGAAATGTGATTTTTTGCTATCAAGAAGTAGTAAGGACAAGGATGGACCTGAAAAACTAATGTCAAGTGAAAAAAGCCAGATCCAAAAGACCATGTATTGAGTGATTTCATTTATGTGGAATGTCCAGAAAAGGCAAATCTATAAGAAACTAGAAGGAGATGATTGGTTGCCTGGAGCTGGGGTGGGGGGATGGGAAGTGACTGTAAATGGACACTAGAAATCATTCATCACTAAAAAAATGTTATGAAATTGTGGTGATGTTTGCACAATTGAGCAAACTTACTAAAAATCATTGACTTGAATAGTTAAAAATAAATGACTTTTAAAGTATATATAATATTCTTTGATAAATCTGTTAAAAAAGAATAGAGAAAATGTTTTCAAATAACATATTTAAGCAATAAAACTAGGACCAAAAATTAAATGTAGTGCAGCTTCAGCAAGAAAAGGTATTGTCCGTTTTTCTTTTTTCTTTCTTATTATCAGTGATCTTGTAATTGGAATACTAATACATTATAGCCTTTGATTCAATAATCTCATTTCTGAGAATGTTTCCTAAGGAAAATAATTCAAAGAAGGCAAAAGTTACATGCACAACTTTAAAAATTAGGAATAAAATGCTTTAGTAAGTAAAGCTGTGTACAATGTTGTAACAGATGAACATTCAGTAAATTATTCAATGTTTGTGCTGTGGAATTTTATTCAACATAATAAAAGGTTTAGAAAGCGTGCAGTATTGGAAAAGGTGGCATACTTAGATACTAAACTATGAACACATTCTTATGGGCACAAAAATTCAAAAGTTAAAAAGAAACAGAAAATTACTAAAGAATTCTGGGGGCTATTGGTAGACTCATTTATATAATCAAAGTATCATAATTTCTATGTAAAAATTAATGCAAAGAAATAGGAGATGATAGAAGACATCTGCATTATATAAATGATGATG
>NW_007738711.1:7458-22495 GCF_000696425.1 Galeopterus variegatus | reverse complement strand
GGAACCGGTCTGTATGTGGGATCCGAACCCTCGGGCGGGAGCGCCACCGCGCTTCCCAAGCGGTGCACTTATCCAGTGCGCCACCGGGCCGGCCCTATCAGTGATCTTTTAATTGGAATACTAATACATTACAGCCTTTGATTCAATAATCTCATTTCTGAGAATGTTTCCTAAGGAAAATAATTCAAAGAAGGCAAAAGTTACATGCACAACGTTAAAAATTAGGAATAAAATGCTTTAGTTAGCAAAGTTGTGTACAATGTTGTAACAGATGAACATTCAGTAAATTATTCAATGTTTGTGCTGTGGAATTTTATTCAACATAATAAAAGGTTTAGAAAACGTGCAGTATTGGAAAAGGTGGCATACTTATATACTAAAGTATGAACACATTCTTATGGGCACAAAAATTCAAAAGTTAAAAAGAAAAAGAAAATTACTAAAAAATTCTGGGGGCTATTGGTAGACTCATTTATATAATTGAAGTATCATAATTATGAAAAAATTAATGCAAAGATATAGGAGGTGATAGATATGTGCATTATATAAATAATGATGACTTGTCATTTCAAAAGCTCAAAAAAGTTAATATTATGATGTTAAAGAATGAGTACTCCTAATTTCTTAAAGAATAGGGTCTGAGAATTTGCTTGTTATGGTGGCATATCAAGTATAATATTCAGTGGTATTTTAAAATAACTTTTAAGGAAACTTGGCATACTCATATAACCTTACCAGTCACAGATTGAGAAAATTGTTGTCCACCTTAGATCAAAATACTTTTGGATTTTTCACAGGTGATGTTGATTGTTTTGTACTAAACACTTTCCCTTGTTTATTCAACAAATGTTTATTATTCATCTAAAATGTGCCAGGTATTGTTATAGGTGCTTAGGGGATATCTGTGAGCAAAAGGGACACCAGACACCATTCCTGCCCATGCTGCGCTTACATTATAGTGTAAAGAGAAAAGCTAGAAACATCAAAGGTAATACATATAGTACACAGAATAATTTTAAAAGGTCTAGGTGCTATAACACATGTCAGGTAGGTAAGAGGGATGGGGCGTGCCAGGGAGAGTGGAAAGGGTGAGACTGCAGCACTGGAGAGGACGGTCAGGGAGAAATGAGGAAGGGAGGAAACTGATCCGTTGGCTGCCTAGAGAAGAGCATCTGGCAGAGAGGAAAGCTGGAGCAAAGGACTCAGGGCAGCAGTTAGCAGAAACTTACTAGCATGCTCGTGGAACATCAAGGAGACAAATGTGGTTGGAACAGGGTGAGCCTGGAAAATGAAGCAGATAAGCTCAGATCTGATTATTTAAGACCTATGTGTCCTTGTAAGGATATTGGCTTTTACTCTGAATGGAATAAGGAGCCACTGCATGGTCCTGGGTGGAGGAGTATATGGCCTGGATTATATTTTGAGATTACTCGATTACTCTGGCAAGAGTGTCAAGAATATACTGACAGATGGAGGGTACAGAAGGTTTGGAGGATGGTGGTGGTAAAGGATTATATTTTGAGATTACTTGATTACTCTGGCAAGAGTGTCAAGAATATACTGACAGATGGGGGGTACGGAAGGTTTGGAGGATGGTGGTGGTAAAGGCAGAGTTCTGTAAATAGTTAAGAAATTTTGCAATAATCTAGACAAGTAAGATTCAAATGAAGGTGATATCAGCGAAAGTGGAAAGAACTGGTTAAATTTTGATGTCTGTTGAAGCACATACAACAGGATTCACTAACGGGTAGAATGTGTTGTGTGAGAAGATGTTGCCAAGGTTGTCGTCACCTGGGATGAGAAGGCTGAAGGAAGAGCAAACTTGGAAGGACAGAATTCAGTTTTCATTTTTAGAGCATGTGTACAAATTTTAGGGCATGCTACAAAATGTGCAGCATTCAAATACAGGAATCTGAAGTTCAGGGTAAAGTTGTCGGCTAAAGATGGAAATTTGATGGGTGTCAGCAGATAAATGGTTTTTAAAGACACTGAACATCATCTATGTAATGACTGAAATAGAGAAGGAAATAGTTTCAGGGAGAGTCCCGTGGCAAACTCAGCATATGAACGTGTAAGAGAAAAGGAGGAGAAAGTATTAAGGGACACTAAGAAGGAGGACCAGTAAAGTAGAAGGATAAACCAGAGTGTCGCTTTCTAAAAGCCAAGGGAAGTGGTTACATCAGGGAGGAGGCACTGATTAAGGGTCTTAATTGCTGCCGCTGATAAATCAGGTTCAAGCAAGTAAGAATTCACCATCAGATTTAGCAAACTGGAGGTCAGCGTGGGTAAAGTACCTATAATTTACTGTCCAAACTGGGACTTTTTTTTTTAACAAAAGGGGGATAACCAAATGAAATAAGAATGTTCTAAATAAACAGGACATACGGTTATCATAGTAATTCATGGTCCTGACCAGCAATGAGTAAATAAATATATTGAAAAATAAAAGGGGCCGACCCCGTGGCTCACTCGGGAGAGTGTGGCGCTGGGAGCGCAGCGTCGCTCCCGCTGCGGGTTTGGATCCCATATAGGGATGGCCGGTGCACTCACTGGCTGAGTGCAGTGTGGGCGACACTGAGCCAAGGGTTACGATCCCCTTACCGGTAAGAAAGAAAGAAAGGAAAGAAAGGAAAGAAAGGAAAGAAAGGAAAGAAAGGAAAGAAAGGAAAGAAAGGAAAGAAAGGAAAGAAAGGAAAGAAAGGAAAGAAAGGAAAGAAAGGAAAGAAAGGAAAGAAAGGAAAGAAAGGAAAGAAAGGAAAGAAAGGAAAGAAAGGAAAGAAAGGAAAGAAAGGAAAGAAAGGAAAGAAAGGAAAGAAAGGAAAGAAAGGAAAGAAAGGAAAGAAAGGAAAGAAAGGAAAGAAAGGAAAGAAAGGAAAGAAAGGAAAGAAAGGAAAGAAAGGAAAGAAAGGAAAGAAAGGAAAGAAAGGAAAGAAAGGAAAGAAAGGAAAGAAAGGAAAGAAAGGAAAGAAAGGAAAGAAAGGAAAGAAAGGAAAGAAAGGAAAGAAAGGAAAGAAAGGAAAGAAAGGAAAGAAAGGAAAGAAAGGAAAGAAAGGAAAGAAAGGAAAGAAAGGAAAGAAAGGAAAGAAAGGAAAGAAAGGAAAGAAAGGAAAGAAAGGAAAGAAAGGAAAGAAAGGAAAGAAAGGAAAGAAAGGAAAGAAAGGAAAGAAAGGAAAGAAAGGAAAGAAAGGAAAGAAAGGAAAGAAAGGAAAGAAAGGAAAGAAAGGAAAGAAAGGAAAGAAAGGAAAGAAAGGAAAGAAAGGAAAGAAAGGAAAGAAAGGAAAGAAAGGAAAGAAAGGAAAGAAAGGAAAGAAAGGAAAGAAAGGAAAGAAAGGAAAGAAAGGAAAGAAAGGAAAGAAAGGAAAGAAAGGAAAGAAAGGAAAGAAAGGAAAGAAAGGAAAGAAAGGAAAGAAAGGAAAGAAAGGAAAGAAAGGAAAGAAAGGAAAGAAAGGAAAGAAAGGAAAGAAAGGAAAGAAAGGAAAGAAAGGAAAGAAAGGAAAGAAAGGAAAGAAAGGAAAGAAAGGAAAGAAAGGAAAGAAAGGAAAGAAAGGAAAGAAAGGAAAGAAAGGAAAGAAAGGAAAGAAAGGAAAGAAAGGAAAGAAAGGAAAGAAAGGAAAGAAAGGAAAGAAAGGAAAGAAAGGAAAGAAAGGAAAGAAAGGAAAGAAAGGAAAGAAAGGAAAGAAAGGAAAGAAAGGAAAGAAAGGAAAGAAAGGAAAGAAAGGAAAGAAAGGAAAGAAAGGAAAGAAAGGAAAGAAAGGAAAGAAAGGAAAGAAAGGAAAGAAAGGAAAGAAAGGAAAGAAAGGAAAGAAAGGAAAGAAAGGAAAGAAAGGAAAGAAAGGAAAGAAAGGAAAGAAAGGAAAGAAAGGAAAGAAAGGAAAGAAAGGAAAGAAAGGAAAGAAAGGAAAGAAAGGAAAGAAAGGAAAGAAAGGAAAGAAAGGAAAGAAAGGAAAGAAAGGAAAGAAAGGAAAGAAAGGAAAGAAAGGAAAGAAAGGAAAGAAAGGAAAGAAAGGAAAGAAAGGAAAGAAAGGAAAGAAAGGAAAGAAAGGAAAGAAAGGAAAGAAAGGAAAGAAAGGAAAGAAAGGAAAGAAAGGAAAGAAAGGAAAGAAAGGAAAGAAAGGAAAGAAAGGAAACGGGGAGCAGACACTGCAATTGTAATGAGCTCACCTCATGCCCGGTTCTTGGCTTCTAAATACCATCCTTTACAAAAAGGAACCAAAGCTCCTCGCAGCAATGGTTGCTTCCAAGCTAGAACAGACAAAGAACAAGATGAGCCTGGGATATTTTATTGTCCTAGAAAGCAAGGAAGTGATCAAAGAATGACAGAGGCACGTCAAAAGGATACAGAAGTCAGCTCGAAGGGGCTGGAACAATTTGAGCATCATAATAGTCATGGAATCAAATTATGACACAATTAATAAAATTGGAAATCATGAGTACACAATTATATAAATAAATGAAAGAATACAATGGAAATTTGATGAGGAATGGGGTATTTACATTGTCTCAAGGTACTTTCGCCACTTATGAACTACAAAGGGAAAATGAGTAACTGACTGTGAAGAATCCTGGAGGATGTCACCATATTCAAGAGAATAAAGTTAACGTCAGTATTAATGGGTCAAACTGAAATCACTGGCCACATGATATGATACAATGAAAAGAATACATCATTTCTGGGATTCTTCTGCCAAAGTTGCATAACCTCAATTTAATCATGAAGGAAAATTAGACAAACCCAAATGGAGACACATTCTACAATGCATTTGGCTTATAATGTTCAAGGTGAAAAGCTTTGAAAACTAAAAAAAAAAAAAAAAAAAAAAAAGATTTAGATTAAAGAAGACATTTAAAAAAGTGTCAACTAAATGCAAAAAGTATGATCATGTATCACATTCATTTGCTTAAAAAGGCATTTGGGGACAATTAGCAAAACTCAAATGGGGTCTGAGGCTTAGGTGGAAGTAATACATCAGCCTTAATTTCCTCCTTCAGATAGTCTCGTTGTTGTCGTGAAGTACATATATCTGTGTAAGAAGTACCCACGAAAGTATTGGGAGTATGAAGGGGCATTATGTCAGCAACTAATATTCACGTCTTTGTAGAATCCTCTCCCTTTGAAGTAAAAAAAGGGGGCTCTTCTTGTTTTAAAGCATATTTTCTACACTTGGGAAATATAAAGAAAAGGACACTACTAACTGTGAAATATTTTGAAATATTAAAAATGATAACTAATGTAAGCAAAATAGAAACACCTCATGTGCATTTCAGCTTAACTTAGATAGTATATTTCCCCCAATTAGTCTCTTTTCATCAAAATGTAAAAAAATTATCAGTCTTAATTTCCTCCTTCAGATAGTCTCGTTGTTCTCGGGAAGTAGATATATCTGTGTAAGAAGTACCCACGAAAGTATTGGGAGTATGAAGGGGCATTATGTCAGCAACTAATATTCACTTCTTTGTAGAATCCTCTCCCTTTGAAGTAAAAAAAGGGGGCTCTTCTTGTTTTAAAGCATATTTTCTACACTTGGGAAATATAAAGAAAAGGACACTACTGACTGTGAAATATTCTGAAATATTAAAAATGATAACTAATGTAAGCAAAGTAGAAACACCTCGTTTGCATTTCAGCTCAACTTTGATAATATATTTCCCCCAATCAGTCTCTTTTCATCAAAATGTAAAAAAATCAAATGACTGATTAAGCAACTGGTTAAGTTGCTTTAAGCCTAATTTTTCTGTGATTTCATGACATATCTTCTTTTAGCCAAATTTTAATATAATGGTTCACTAAGTAATGACACCAGGTTCCAATACCCACTGACGGTTAACTGTTATAAATCTCTTTTTACCTTTGTTCTGTACCTGAAGAAGATGCTCATTGCCCAATGTTTTCTCACTGCCTGGGTGCTTCCATAGAAATGGCTGCCTGGCCACTGGCTATGACTGGCTAAAAATGGATGTTTTCATATGGCTAGACATTAAATAGATATCTTTGCTCTGAACACACTGGAATTTGTTTAGAACATTTACAAAGGCCATTTTCTTCTTATCATTTTAAAAAATTATCAGCACTAGAATTATAAGTATGAAACAAAGTATTTTCTAATTGGTGTATTGTTGCAAATGTTAATGTAATGCCCCTTAAATGGCAAACTGTCAAGAAAACCAAATGGGATATTTTGAAAATTTTGTTAAATGACACAAACACACACACATAAAAACTTTTAAAATGGAGGGCCAGCCCGGTGGCGCACTGTTGGGAGTGCGGCGGCGCTCCCGCCGAGGGTTCGGATACCACATACAGACCAGTTCCTGCTCACTGGCTGAGCGAGGTGCGGGCGCAACACCGAGGGTTGCGATCCCGTTGCCGGACACGAAAAAAGACAAAAAGGAAAAAAAAAAAAAAATTTAAAAATGGAGTGCAATGTTTTCTTCTTTCTTGATATGGAAAAGAAAAATAAAAGAGAATATGTGTACATATTTTCTCCCAAAGTAGCTGATATAAACAGCTTCCATGTGTCAAAGATTTACATAATGATGGTTCTAAAATGGCTTAAAATTGCAACAAGTCACTTTCATTAAGCCATGAATATTGCATAGCAATTATTTATTAATAGACTTTTTATAAGACACTGTTTACAGTAGAGCTGCTAAGTTGCCATAAATTCTGCTAGAATGTATCATGCAAATATCATCACCTGTGATACTGCCTGAGTATTAAGCCAAATTCCATAGGATATTCTTAGCCTAATCTTTTTTGCCCAGTAGCTTATGAGTTTTTTCCTTATTTACATAATTTTTACATTTTATCTGAATAGAATAGTGTCCATTTGTTGCATAAAAATTACATAATATTCTACAAATATTGTGGGTTGTTTTGAAAGAAAGGTTCCTCAGTATTTCCAGAGGTAATGCCCCACTTTCATTAGGCCAAATGATCTAAACTCAAACTATGGATTTATTAACCACATTTTAAAGTTTAGTTATTTTGTTGGAAAGTCTAAAAGAGATGAGATAACATTTAATATATTTATAAAATTATATATTAAAATGTCAAATGATAGTATATTAGTTCTTTTTGTTTCTGTGCAACAAATTATTGGAAAACTTAGTGGCTTAAAACAACAAACATTTGTCTCACAGTTTCTATGGGTCAGAAATCTGGACGCAGCTTAGCTGGATGCCTCCAGTTCAGGGTCTCTCATGAGGTAGCTTTCAAGTTGTTGGCCTGGACTGGAATCATTTCAAGACAACCCAGGGCTGAAGACCCACTTGTGAGCTCACCCATGTAGTTCCGGCATGTGACTCCCCTAGCGTGAGTGACTCAAGAGAGGGCAAGAGAAAGTGAGCACCCAAGACAGAGGGCAACCACAATATCCTGTAACCTAATTATTGAAGTGGCATCTTGTCACTTTTGTTGTATTCTGTGTATTAGAAGTAAGTCAGTGGGTTTAGTTCACAGTCAAGGGGACAGACTACACGAGGGTGTGATCCAGAAGGCAAGAATCAGTGACGACCTTCTTAGAAGCTCACTACCCACAGCTACTAAAATGTTAAGGTGGCAATAATTTGTGACAAAATATTTTCCCCTTAGGAGTATTTTATCTTTCAGAGTATGGCTGGAAGGAGCAATGCTACAATTGATAAAAAGGGAAACAGTTGCAACACATATGGAATAACTCCCCTTCATATTCCTGTATTTTTGTCCTGAAGTTAGTAACCAAGGCATCTTTCTTTACTGAACTTTTGCTAATTCCAGAACAAAATCACAGAAGAAAAAGATAAGGTTATTCTGTTTCTCTTATCCACAAATTCTAATTTTTACAGTCTTAAAGTCTTAACTTCATGGAGATTGAGAAGTTTTTTTCCTACATTCACAGGAGGCATAAATTGATTGGCCTGGCTTTTGTCTTCTGTCCATCACGAATCCACTTTAACTGTGACTGAACGTGACTGCAGGACCCACATCTATTCCAGTCTAATAACCAGGCTGTAGCCGTGGAGAGGGAAGCTAGAGGGGCTGAAGCCCAGCCTCGATCATCCGTCTGGTAGTTTTGACAGAAAAGAGGATATTGCAATCTAAGCACATTCTCAAATGGTGATTCCTAGAGATTATTATATCAGGACAGTCAGAAGCATAACTGAATCAGTAGAATAAATAACTCTTCTTTCCTGAAAATCATTCCTGGATTGTTTGAGCAATAATAGAAAAGATGTTATGACAAATCTGACTGCTCCCCTGCGTGGCACATACGCTTGGCTATTGCATTCTTACCCTCATTTTCCCCATTTGTTTTATTGATCTTAATTTAAATGTCTTTCCTTTAGAACTACAGAAAATGTTAATTTTTTATGTTATTAATTTAAATACCCTATTGACAAAATCTGGAGAAAGGTAAATGGTTTTTAACTTGCGTTTCCACTGCCCCTTAATTTCACTAAGATGCTTTTTTTTTTTTTTTGCTATTACAGCTACTCATTTATAATATCATTGATAATTTTCTAGTAGCAGTGACTTTAACAAGAGAAAGTAAATTCAATTATGTTTACTAATTTTGTTGGAAATGTATGTATTTGTTGGAACATCCTTTTTCCCTATAATATATTGACCATATATTAAAACACAAAGACAATACAGTTTATTATTTAGAATATTATGATCAAGGCTCTAGTTTTGAACTATTTTAAACAAGACCAAGGGGATTAGATAAGAGCAATTTAGAAACGATTCAGCATTTATTGAACTTCTACTACGTAATATATGCACTAGATCCGCCCCCTCCCCGCCCAGTTACACACACACCCTCATTTTGTCTTGTAAATGATTCCTCTTCCTGTTGCGATCCCGTTGCCGGTCCCGGTCCGGTACGGGGGCGACACTGAGGGTTGCGATCCGTTGCCGGACACGGAAAAAGACAAAAAAAAAAAAAAAAAAATGATTCCTCTTCCTTCAGATCCCAGCCCAGGTATCGTTTTCTGTCATAGACTGTGTATCTACTTCCTTACACTACTGCAGTCACAATTTTGCATTTATTTGGCCTTTTTTAAAATTCACAATTTCTTCCCAGTCTAGTGTTATCTTCATGTGAAGAAAGTTCTCGTAATATTTGCTTTTATTGCTTTGTTGTTATTGTGTCTGTGCTGGCCTCTTCTATTCTCATTGTCTTGTATAGTTCACTTTGCTCAATATGTAGCAAATTATGCATTTGTTGAAGGAATGAATAGGGGTGTGCCATCAACTCTCAACCGTATTCTTCAAGGAAGTTTTTGCAATCTGGTTTTACTCCCCTCAAGCCTAGTAAACTAATTTTCCATTGTCTTACATTACTAAAATCTATCCTGTCTTTCTGAGGGTAGATTTTAAATCACAAAGAATACAAGTTCTATCATTTACTAGCTTTGATATCAAGCCTTTATCTTTACTTTATAAACATGGATTATAATCTTTTTTTTTTTTGTCTTTTTCCATGTCCGGCAACGGATCGCAACCCTCAGTGTCGCGCCCGTACCGGACCGGGACCAGCAACGGGATCGCAACCCTCGGTGTTGCCCCCGCACCTCGCTCAGCCAGTGAGCGGGAACCGGTCTGTATGTGGGATCCGAACCCTCGGCGGGGTGCCTCCACACTTCCCAAGCGGCGCACTAGCGCAGTGCGCCACCGGGCTGGCCCAACATGGATTATAATCTTAATGATTCATAGGATTTAAGGAGAACCTCTCTCTCTCTGACTCTGTGTGTGTGGTGTGCAGGTGTGTGTGTGTGTGTGTGTGTCTTTATCTCTGTATCTAATCTGACACATAGTAGGTACTCAATACATATTGGTGCCCTTCTCTTCACCACTGAGATATTTGTCATTGCATATTAGCATCTTCTTTCATGAAACTCTTTTCTTCTTTGACATCTGAAATATTACACTGTACGATTAGTCTATTTAAGTGGAGTGTGACTGGTATTGTACTGTATTTATTGACTGACAGACTAAATGTTGATTATGTCTTTTCAGCTATCTTCATTTCGTCCTCTTTTTCTCCTGTCTTCTAAATATATGTGCATCTAATAATACCTTCTTTCATTTTTTTCCCACATTCTCTTTGTTAGAGATTTTATTTGTATCCACAATTTAAACTAAACTATTGGCTTCACATTTCTTAGCCGAATTTCTACAATTTTGTACTTATTTTTGTTTCTGTGTTCAAGACATAAGCTTGGATTTAGCTACTAAATGTTTTTTACCGGATTGATCACCAGCATCTGAGATTCAAAAATGTCTATATCTAAAGTCATTATCAGCATACACTTTCTATCTTCAGATTTCATTTTTTAGAAATATAACTTTATGTTTCCCAAATCAAAAGTGCAGAAGAACCTCATTCCCACACTTAATCAATGACTAAATTATATTAATTTTTATTCCCAAGTGCTTTTTACATCGGCATTTATTTTATTTTTCTACCTTCACTTTTGTATCTTTGTTTATTTGTAGCTTAGAAAAATCCTTTAACTCTAAACAGGTCTTCCTCAGTCATTCTTCATATGACATGATACTAATCTTTCAAAATCACCTCTAGCCATATATTAAAAAAACTGTTCAAAAATATAAACTCACATTACTTCAGGGATTAACTTGAAACATTTTTACCTAATAATCAAAATAATCAAATCTCAAATTATCCCTTCAGTTTTATTTCTTACAACTTTCTGGCTTGAACAAACCTCTATTTCAGCCTAACTAGAACAACCACAATTACCGATAACAATTTTCACTGCAAATATATTTTTCCTTTATATATGCAAACATTACACATCATTCACAGCCTTGATCAAATCCCACATTTTCTAAGATTCTCCGTGGTAGATCTGGGAAAAAATTACTTTTCCCTTTTCTAAAATTTGAGAAATAATTATCTTTTACAGTCATTTGCTACTTATAACTTGATGCTTATTACAGTTATTTTTCATGCCCATATGCTGTGGGATAATCCTCATGGCTTTTGCTTTGCAAAACAATTTTGCCTATCAAGTCCTTATTGTAGTTTATATTGAAAAATCCACCTTTTGTTGTGACTGGGAAAAATATTTTGGGTTATAAACTAAGCTTAACTAATGATTCACATTATGTTTTTTAACTGTAGTGGAATTGAGCTAAAAAACTTAATTTAAAAATGTAACTAGAAAAATCCTCAATGTTTGGATAACAAAAAATATTCTTATAAATAACCCATTAGCAAAAAAAAAAAAAAAATCACAATGAAGTTTAGAAAATGGTTTGAACTGAAGGATAAAGCCATCAAATACCAAAATATGAAGACATTTGATATGTAGCTAAGTCTGTGTTAGTAGGAAATATATAACCTTAAAATGGGTATATTACAAAATAAGAAATGTTGAAAACCATAATTCTAAGTGTTCAGCTGAAGAAATTAGAAGAAGAATCAAAAATTAAATTTAAGAAAGTAGAAGAAAATAATAAACATGAGATAGGTTGTTAATGAAATAAAGATAAAGTATAAAATTAAAAACATCAGTTCATCTAAAGCTAGTTCTGGGGAGATAACTAATAAAAGAGATTTATTCCAGAAAGAATGATTTAAAAAAAAGAGGGAAGACACATCTCCAACAGCAAACATAAGTAAAAGTGCATGATTAGAGAACTAGAGATCCTATAAACACTGAAAAGTTCATGAGAACTAATTAGTAACAACTTTATGCTAATGAATTTGGCACTTTTGGTTAAATGTAAAAATTCTTAGAAACAGTCAATTTACCTAAAGTGATTCAGAATACTAGTCTTTAGGCTTAGGTGCTTTGATCATGAATTATTTTAGATATTTAAAGAAGAAAAATACACAAATATTATACAAACACTTCTGAAAAATAGAATTTGATTTGCTGAAACTACTTTTGATTACTTGTGATATCAAAATATGAAAGAATTTTTCAAAAAAATTGCAGCTTAATATTGCTCATGAATATTAGTGCAAAGTTCTTAACAGAATATTGCCAATCCTTTGAAAAAGGATAATATATCACAGCTCAATATTGCTTACTCTAGAAAAGCAAACTGGTTGGGTTTAAGAAATAATAATTAATTAGTCAATGTAATTAATAAAACAAAATAAATAAAACATGATCCTGATCCTCTCATTAGATGCAGAAGTATTTGCTAAATTTCAATACCCATCAATATCCATTTATTAATAAAACCTACCAAATCAGGAATGGAAGGAAACTTCCATAATCTGAACTTTCCAAACCTCATATTGTTGTACAAATTCAGTTAATTTCCGTTCAGTCCTTTTAGTGACTCATCATCCCTTTGACTTTATTATACAGCACATTGTACCTGTCAGCACATCCTGTTAGCTCTACCTTCAGAATGTGTTAGAATGCAGCCACTTCTCATCGTCCCCACTGCTAGGACTTTTGTCCAGGCCACCTAGACATGTCTTGCCTGCATAATAGAATCGCTTCCTAACTCTGTCGTTTCCCGTTTTGTCCTTGTCTTATTTCAGCCTGTGTCAGTCTTATTCTGGCCTTCAGAGCTAGAAGAGTGATCCTTTTTAGCTCCTCATGTTGACTCTTGCATTCCCACTCTCTAGTGGACCATCCTATCACTCACAGTATAAGCCAAAGTCTTTACAGTGGCCAACATGATGCTGTCAAGAGCTGTGCAAGGTCTGGGATTTTACCCTACTTGCAAGCCACAAGTTAGCCTGCCATTGTTTCATGGATTTTGGCAGAAGACTGATATCCCAAGGAAGTTACATAGGTCTTTATTACTCACAGAGAAAGCAGTAGCCAGAGCTTCATATTAACATAGGTTCTCTATGTTTAAAGTTCCACAGGCACAATACTGATCCTGTAATGGGTACAATCTTAGGCAGTGGATGACATTACAGGAGAGGAACGTTGAGCCTGGAGTCTTAGCACTTTTATAGTTTAGTGACAGCAAGCCTGCTCTTTTTTGGGCAGGATGTCTTCTGATAACTGAAGGCCGTTTACTGGAAACCCAAACCTAAGAAATTGCCAAGGTAAAGAGCAGTTAGGGCCTATTTTTGGCATACCCAGCAAGAAAGTACATTCATGGCATATGCAGCAAGAAAGTACATTCATGGCACACCCAGCAAGACAGTACATTCATGGCATACCCAGCAAGACAGTACATTCATGGCATACCCAGCAAGAAAGTCCATTCATGGCATACCCAGCAAGACAGTACATTCATGGCATACCCAGCAAGAAAGTACATTCATGGCATACCCAGCAAGACAGTACATTCATGGCATACCCAGCAAGACAGTACATTCATGGCATACCCAGCAAGAAGAACCATGGTGAATTGCTTCCCTGAACAGACCCATAAATCTGGGCCCACATCACACTTCTGACCTTCTCTTTTGCTGCTTGTTCTCCCTACTTACTTGACTCGTACGTCTTCGTTTGCTGTTCCTCAAATAGGTCGAGCACACTTTTCCCCCTCAGAGTGAATTTACTCACAGTCTCCTCCCATTGGAATTTTCATGCTTCTTCCTTAAGCTCCTTCAGGTTTTTTCTCAAATGTTAGCATTTCAGGTCTTTGCTTTTTACTTAAAACTGTGACACAATCACATTTCTTTATTTTTTCTTCAACATACTTATTATTATTTAAACTGTTTTTCTGGAAGGCAGTGAAGTGGGGTGGGAAGAATTTCATCTCAGATTTGAAAATTCATTTCCAGGAATTTATGCTAGAGAAATAATTGGACCAGATCTCACAGAGATACATAAAAATAATATTTATCACAATATTTTCAATATTTTTCATAAAATGAATTATTACAGCAAATAAATGCATAAACATAGAGACCGTTTCTGAATACAGATGTGCCAAACAGCTGATACTGGGTATTTTTAGGTGGTGATATTATATGTAATTTTTATTTTTCATTCATGTGGTCACCTAATTTTTTGCTATTCCATGTTATTTCTACTTTTCTTCTTTACTTTCAATTTTTCCTTTGTATTTCTGTTATATGGTTCACAGTTTCTCTCCCCTTTTAATGCATTATTAAGAACTACGAAGAGTGGAGATTTTACCCTACTTAGAAGCGAACATATTATCCTGTCTCAGTATCATGGATGCTGGTAAAAAAAAACACCAGCCCTGTGGGGCAGGGACAAAGGACTCAGTTACCCATGGCACAGAAGCAGCATGTAGCATCAGGATACATATTAATTCCTCTTGCTCCCAGTTCCATGGGGGCAAAATGGGTAGACCCAGACCGGTACCTGCTTACCACGGGTTGTATCACAGGAGATATATCCTGAACTTACGTAACCCAAGAATTTTATAATGGGTGGTCAGCCTTTCTGCATTATGCTCTAGGGGTGGACAATATTTTTATTAAAATGGACAGTGAACAAATCTCCCCTTTCTTCCATAGGAAAGCACCATCGTTATGTTCCAAGGCTGTTTTCAATATACTCATCCTCAAAAAGATTGTCTATAACAAAGGGCAGTTGACGCCTTGTTTATAAGATGCACAGAAATGGGAAACTCATATGGAGAATTTTCTCCCAATATCAATAATATGTTAATAATAATAATAAAACATTTTTTTTATTTGGAAAGAGGAATGAAATTTTCTTAGACGGAGAAAGAGAAAAGAAATATAACTTTTAACTTTCTGAAAGGAACTTAATCTCAGTCTAGGAGAGATTCTCTGTGGAAGTGACACTAGAACTGGCATCTGAAGGATGTATAGTAGATTTATAAGAGAAAATTCACAAGAACATGCCAGGCAGAGAGCAAAGTAGTATGTAATCCCCAAACTGTGAGAAAGTACATGAAAGAATTGAATTAAGAACAGAATGGCTGGGGCACCAAGACCCAGGACAGCAGTGTGAGGTGAGGCTGGAGGGTGGGAGAGGCAGACCATGTCACATCTTCAAAGTCAGGCGAAGGTCTTAGTATTTTATCCAGAGATCAAAAGGAAGGCAGTAAAAGTTTTGCCTTTTGGATTTTGTTGTTTGGTTGTTTTATTTTTTAGCAAGAGAGTGA
>NW_007738711.1:4985-5755 GCF_000696425.1 Galeopterus variegatus | reverse complement strand
GTACGGGCGCAACACTGAGGGTTGCGATCCGTTGCCAGACACGAAAAAAGACAAAAAATAATAATAATAATAATTTTCACTTAAAAGCTAAAATAAGTATTTTAACGTATATTGGCTTATTTTTCTTATTGTTTCTTACAGTTTTGATATTATCAGAATTAATGCTTAGTCTGCACTTGATGAAAAAATCTGAAATTATGTGAAGAATACCTGAACACTTCTGTAGGAAAACTGCGCTTCATATTATGACTGAAGATTAATGTCCAAGAGTAACAACTTTAGGTATTTTATTTTTTTGAGAAAAGAAATATGCTGTCTTACCACCATTTCCAGAATAATATAACACTGATTAATAATTCATAGGATAGTTGTGTCTTTTTACATGAATTGTGATTTTACAGAGCATTGATAAGTTAACGCAACAAGTTAACATATTTTCAGGCTTGTTTCTACTGTTCAGGGATGTGTTTGTACCCTCATAATACGGATGTCAAACGCAATTTTTTGAAAGCAATAATGCAAGATATTTGAGCTTCTGTGAATGCTTAGGAAACATGCAATTCCTAGTATCTTAACGTATACTTCTATATTCATGGACATTAAATGCGTAAAATATAGGACTTGAAAGAAGCACTGACAAAGGGAGGGAACAAAAGACCAACAGTAGTAGGGAAGGCCCAATAATAATGGCGAAGTTGCATCAAATTCACAACAATTTTCTGAGTAATCCTATTGAGAACCTGATACTGGCTCCTTCTTCTCTTTAAAGA
>NW_007738711.1:0-4076 GCF_000696425.1 Galeopterus variegatus | reverse complement strand
CAACAATTTTCTGAGTAATCCTATTGAGAACCTGATACTGGCTCCTTCTTCTCTTTAAAGAAACATAAAACCTTTAACTGTGTCACCTGCTCCAAAATCAGAATTAGAAAATATACTACAATTGATCAATATAAGAACTATAAACTTTTCAGTGAAAATAGATATAAAATGTAAATAAATGTTCTAAACAATTAAACTAGCCAGAGATGAAGAGATCCTAATTATTGCTGGTTATTAATGTTTTTAAAAATATTTTTGAGCACTTATATTTTAGAGAATATTCTAGTTATGGGGCATACAGAACTGAAAAATATATGCATAAACATCTATTCTAAAGCATCTTATATTCAGGGGAGTAGACTGATGATAAACAAAATTAGTATCTAGAAGATTCAATATTAATATTAGGTAAACTAATGCAATATAAGTTGATCCTTATGTACACGAGTGGATTGCTTTAAAACAATATTCCCTTTGTAGGGCTAAAGGCGATTCAAAGATTTTCTTGCCACCAGCACCACCACTCAGCAAGAGCAGTGTGTATGTGTGGGTACAGAGAGTCCCATTGGTGTGTGTGCCCACATCTACGAGAAGGGAAGAGTGAAACATTAATGGAATCCCTAAAACAACCCATTTACCTTCTTTGGCAAATGACAAATTGGCACATTTATATTTTTAGTGGCAAATGTAATTAGAGACTTTGTTTTATATTTAAAACTTAATTTTGAAAAGTGACCTTAGCAATCTTGGCAATCTTAGAAAATAGAACATTTTGAAGAAAAAATATATCGATCTCCTGGAAGTATGTCTACTAGGATAGTGCACGTTAACATTGTTGTCTATGCTTCAACTCATGATCGCTTGACAGGAAATGCAAATATATTCCATAAGTGCCTGCTAGGTTAACCGGAGTGTCTGGCCTTTTCATAATGTAATAACTGCTTTTTTTACTCCTTTATTTTTGATTTATTTTCTCTCACGAAAGGTGGCTTTTTGTCATTTTTGTGGTGCCAGCAGAATTATTAAAGTGCTGTCAATAAAACTATATATGACTGTCATTGTTCCCTTTTACAGGGACAAATTATTAAACAGGATTGATGTCAATTTCACAGGAGTAGCTGTTTTTTCTGCATACAATACACTTATGGCTTATAACAATAGAGGAAAATATTACAATCAGTAATGACAAAACCCTACACATATATAGCAAACAGCAAAAGAGGTGTGTTGACAACTTTTATGCATGTGAATTTTTTTTGTGTGTGTGTTTTTATTATGGCTCAGTCTTTACTGCCCTTTTCCCCCTCCCTCGACCTGGACTGTTTTGAGGGAAAAAATAATATATTTTCTTCATAGTTTTATTACAACTACTTTCCTCTCCTTTTGAAAGGGTAGTCATGGTTCTAGCAAAACATTTTTTTCTAAACAAAGTCACTCAAAATTATCTAGCAATAAAATAAATTAAGTTAAAAATAGTGTTTAGATATAAGGAGTTAGAGAGTTAACAGTTCAGTAGAAAGTATCCAAAAATAGCATAGCTAACATTACATCACGGTCCATATTCCTCATTAAAACTTTTTTAAGTATGACATTTTTAAAACACTATACAAATGAATAGTTATTCATAGACTGAGTAAACACTACTACATTTTGCTATGATTATTATCACTCTATTAATTGATGCACACCTTAATCATTAAACACCTTCAAATATTATACTTATTTGTTTATTTTTTAAATTATGTTTTTATGTATGCTGCCCTAACGATTCTTCTGGGTGTGGAATGGGAAACATCTTGGAGGAAAAAACAATAGCTATTTTCCAATTGAAGTGAAATGGTATAAATCTTGCTATTGCATTTAAATGAAGCGAGGCTTATTACATACGTAGTATGCATTACTTGCATAATTAGAAAAAAATTTTATGAGTAACAAAGTAAAAAGTTGCTTTTTTTCATTATATAATTTCTTATTGAACAAATGTAAGATTCCTATGAAATGAGAGTCCAGAGAATTTTGTTTTGCTTTTTTTTTTTTTTTTAACTTTTTAGGATATTTTGTCTAGTCAGTTTTTAAGCACTATTATTGAGGGAATTCTTTGGAAACTTCCTTTTTTATATCCGCATACAACTAAATCCACATATCTATCATAACTTCTTGTTAGTAGCTTTTCTGTCAGGACTTGTGCTATGAAATACACATATTGGATATTTCTCCAGAAAACTTACTGCTCACTGCCATTGGTCACCTTATACCTCTTTGTGGGGCTTTTATAGCACTGGAAAGCTTGAAATGAAATGATTGTAAACTTTTCCTCTTTCACAACAAATCAAAATGCTGACTTCAGAGGGGGTCTCTCTCTCTCTCTCTCTCTCTCTCTCTCTCTTTTCTGTGTTCAATAGGGCTGTTGCACCTCTAAGTGAATATACTCCAGAGGGTCTTTTTGCAGTTTGAGGTAATGGTTCACTAGTTACTAAATTACTAAAGTAGAACCTGGGGAATTGTTTTGTCTAAAAACAATTATGACATAAATACCTATTAGTAGTTTCTCTTGATTTTCACTTAGAGAAGGAAGCCAGGTGTCATAGGGTAAGGGCGAAAGTTAAAATATCTCTTACCAGCAGCTGGGCTGCCTGGAGATAAAAGGAACATTTTAAAATTTTTTCAAAGATAGAAACCTGAAAAGTAAGTTCAAACTTGTCATCAGAGAAAACAGATCTCAAACCTTCCCACAAAATTATTTCAAATGAGATCTGGAGAGTACAGCCTGAAGCAAATGCCAACGGTACCAATCTTCTTTTAAAAGATGTATAATTTTCCTCATATCCTCGAGAAAACCGAAGTTTCAGAGATGTGGCCCTGTATGCTGTGTGGCTCAGAGTACGATGACACCCTCCTAAGAACCCACAGGTTCTGTATGGGAAGCTCAATGCATAATTCATAAACCGCATTTTCTATATTTAGTAAAGCATCACCATTTTTTCAACATCTGCATTACATTCCAGTCTAAGGGTTTGTAAAATTTAGCATCACCAAGCAACTATTATGTCATAATTTATTTTCTCTTTATGACTATGATAGATGTCCTATCAAACCATAATCTTCCTATAAAAAAATCTAAGCCTTGAAAAAAAGATCCGCCTACCAATCATTCACTCAAGTGGTTGTATAAATTAACGTTTGTAACTTCAAGAAAACAAAGGTTATTTGATTTCCCAGTGGGGCATAGATAATTTTTATACTTTTTTAAAGTGAGTTGCAAAAAAATTAAAAATAACAACAAAAAACAAAAATTTGAAGCATAAGTTTAATGTCATCAGTTGGTTCCCACCAGTTATCTTAAAAGCAGAACAAATTTTGGGACTCTATCACGTAAGATTAGGAAATTCAGAAGCACGCCTCATATCCTCTAGAAAACTGAAGTTTCAGAGATGTGGTCATGTATGCTGTGTGGCTCAGAGTACGATGACACCCTCCTAAGAACCCACAGGTTCTGTATAGGAAGCTCAATGCATAATTCATAGACTGCATTTTCTATATTTAGTAAAGCATCACCATTTTTTCAACATCTGTATTACATTCCAGTCTAAAGGTTTGTAAAATTTAGCTTCACCAAGCAACTATTATGTCATAATTTATTTTCTCTTTAGGACTATGATAGATGTGCTATCAAACCATAATCTTCCTATAAAAAATCTAAGCCTTGAAATCATTCATTCAAGTGGTTGTATAAATTAATGTTTGTAACTTCAAGAAAACAAAGGTTATTTGATTTCCCAGTGGGGCATAGATAATTTTTATACTTGTTTAAAGTGAGTTGCAAAAAAATTAAAAATAACAACAAAAAACAAAAATTTGAAGCATAAGTTTAATGTCATCAGTTGGTTCCCACCAGTTATCTTAAAAATAGAACAAATTTTGGGACTCTGTCACCTTGCACATTAGGAAATCCAGAAGCACAACATTGGCTTCAAGTTATATTTTGTTGAGAACTATATTTTTGCTTTTTATTTTTTTCACACTTTCAAGTAGAAGACAGGTTCTATGGTTAGCAAACTTAGAAAAGTTCATAATTT
>NW_007738710.1:27300-41747 GCF_000696425.1 Galeopterus variegatus | reverse complement strand
AAGGTGGAGGTGCAGACAAAAAATGTAGAAAGAAGAGCCATGAGCTTATGAATGTGTGATCGATATAGTCCGATCAAAGTGCAACGCGTTTTTCTTTTCTAATACACGGACCTACCGTCGTCATAGTTGAACATCTGCTTGTCTGAGTCATAAACTCATCAGGAAAAGGAACCAAACTCTGTAGAAAATGACTTCTTCTCTCTGCAGGGCACTGCTAATACTCTATGTCCCCCAATGTTCCCTACACTCAGTAAAGACTATGACAGATTTTAAAATATTGATCCACAAGAGAAACCTAAGAAAGAAGAAAAAGGAAATTGAACCACAAGCTCCAGTGTTTGCCAGTCTTTCTGCATGTGAAATTGTGCCCATGTGAAAGGTCAGTATTGTCTACTGTTTCATTTTAGAGAATACTTCTCACCTTCCTGGGTAATTAAAGGCTACAGTTCATGCTGATTATAGTTTTATTCCTAGGGGCCCTATTTTTTTTTTAACCTCTCAAAACAGTGCATATTTCAACTTTGGATACAAATGATATCATTTCATTTGATCACAGTATTGAATGTCTTTATAAGAGTCTGCATGCTGTCATAGCCAAGAGGATTGTAGACCAGGGGACGACTGAAATCAATTGAGGAGTAATCTCCTTGGAAAAATAGTGCTGCTTTAGGAGGCAGTATAATTGGCTGTTCTATAATAATGGACAGAGCTCAGGCAGCATTTATACAAAGGACCTTCAACTGAAACTTGATAGTCTCTGATATTGGTATTGGCGCATTGTCCTGTTGATGGAGCATGACTGTTCAGCATATCAAGGGACAGAGCTATCCCCCAACTATGTGCCATGTACTGGATTTTAAGTGCACCACCACCTGTGACCTTGAGAACAGCTCTGCAATGTAGACCTTGATATTATTCCTACTTAGTTGGTAAATAAATGAAGTCAAAGGGGTTAATGACTTGGCCGTGATCACATAGATGGTAAGGGGTGGAGCTGACATTACAATCAGCCATATTATTTTCCAGCCTTTTTTTTTTTTATGATTCAGCATTAGCTTATAAGTTCAATTCAAATACATATCATGATGATGATAATTTAATAGGTACTGTGGTCACACAGATATTTGGTCATTACAAAGATAACTTGATTCTTCTCTGAGAATGAAAATCCTTTATGACATGTCTAGCCATAATTGCCTCTTTATGGGAAAGTTTTCTGTGCATTCATACAGATTATATGCTATGCCTGACATGACCTTCTCCCTCCACCCCTTGCCTTCTGGTAAATTCCTCTTCATCCTTTCTAAAATCTTCTAGGGACAGGTAATCACTCTATCTTCTGTGCTCCCCAAGATCCTAAACATCAGTGCATCAACCCCCCTCCCCATCACCTTCTATTGTGTGAGTCTCCATCATAACGGAGTCAAATATTCACTTATCTCAACTGCAAGTAAGTTTTGAGGGCCAGGACTGGGGCCGATTCACCTTTGTTTCCACATTGTCTGCATACAGTAGGTGCTCAAGATATGCTTGAAGAGGAGAGGGAAGGCAGGACAGAAAGAGAGTGCAGTGTGTATGCCAGCTCCACAGGTGTAGATTCAAGTATGTTAGAAAAAAATCCCACAGCATCCCTGAAGCAAAAGGTGACCATGGCAGGAGGTGGGACGAAGGGCTGACCGGGGATTTCAGAGTCTACAGAAAGGCTGAGACCCTGCAAAGCAAGGCTATCCTTGGGCTGAAGAATCAATACATAGTTTTCAGTTGCTGATCAAGTTTCATGAGCTGCAGGAAGTGCCTGCATATAGCCACGTACAAGGTTTCATCTTGGTTTTCTTGACAGTCATAAAACATTTGGCTTTGTCACTTCCTTTTATTTTCCTTTAATACATTAATTTTCTTTTAACAAAGAAAATACAATTTAAATCTAGGTGTGCTCTCAGAGCTTTAGAAAAAAAGCGATTTCAAATTATCTTGGGTTTCCTTTGGGTAGTCTTCAGATGTGCCTTGACTTGCATGGGTTGTTGCGGGTTTGGGCGTAGCAAACTCAGTGGCTCTTTTTCTCTCCACTCTCACCAACCACCATGACAGGTGACAGTAGGTCCCCTGATGGCTGCAACTCAGTTTTAGATATAATCTCATCAATGTCGTAGATTGTTGGAAGTTTTGAATATAATCTCTTCACTGTCAGTGATGGTTGAACGTTGCTTTTAGAGATTAACTACATTTCACCGGTGAGGGAATAGCTCCCGAGAAATAACTGGCTTGAGATCCCTCCACAATCTTTGGCACTAATCTCAACATTTCACGTTGAAGAAACTGAGGCCAAGGGAGTCAGGGGATGCACCTTCTAACTCTTGATTAAAATGATGCTATTTTCTTGGTCATCTAAGTTGTTAAAAATCTGTGGCATTTAGAATGTCAAAACAAAAATTCACCATGTCAATTTCTGAGCTATTGACTCAGATAAATATATCTTTATCAAATTTCATCTTGAAATTATTTACATATTCAGTATTAACCCATTTACAAATATCAAATATGGAACCACAGTGAAAGATTTTATAGATGCAAAGTGCTTTGTGCTATTTTATGCCCATATTCTGTGAAAAAAAGGTGTTTACTAAAAATGGACATTTTTTTAAAACTTTGATCTGCTTACATTTTTTCATCTGGATGAATACAATTTGATCAACTCACTTAAAAAAATAAAAAAGACACATACTTTAGAAATTGTTGTGAATTATGAGATCGAAAGATTGCAGAATCTATAAATTCTGGCAGAAAAAAATATAAATTCATATTCCTGGAGCTGTATGTTTTCTCATATGTAATGAATATTTACTACATGTAAGGCCCTGGGTTAGACATGAGCACCAATTTGGGGACAAAAATCCCAAATGGATATTGCTTGTAGTATGAGAGGAGATATGATTATATGATTGAGACCTATATCATAATAATGTGATTAATACTGCAAAAATATTAATCTATTCCAGATTAATTCACAGATTTAATGCAATTTATGTCAAATCTGTAGAGTTTTCAAAAGATAAAATGTTTCTAAATTTCATCTTGAATAATGAACAAATAGGCGTAGATGAAAAATTAGAACATTAAGGCAAGATGCAGGAGTTGATTTACCTTATGCAATAATTTATATTATATAGCTATATAATTAAAAGAGTATGGTAGTTGCACAAAATTGCAAAGAAAAAAAAGTACAGCACAGAAAACGCAGTAGTTGAACTCATCTCAGAAGGCGAAAGGACGCACCCTCATCCTCGAGCACCCAGAAAGCAGCGAAGTCTGGAAAAGCTAGTGAGGACCACACAGCACGTGGGGCAGGAGAGCAAGGCGGGCAGGGAGTTTCCTCTGTTAGCTCATTTCCACTGCTCCATCGCAGTGTGTTCCTTCCAGGGACGGGATTTGCAACTTTCGAATGTCACAGATGCCTGGCGTCAGGATAGGAACTTTCTTCATTCCGGTGAATCCTTTCAGCAACCCACAGGATGGAAGTCATTCTCATCTGATGGGTAAAAGTACTGAGACCTGAGATGCTGCGAGGCTGGTGATTTGCCTAAGGTTTTGCAGCTCAGAGAGGTCCCCTGTAAGTCCCCGCAGGCTTTGAGGGATGATGCTATGGGAAAGCCCAGCCTGTCTCTCTCTCTCTCTCTCTCTCTCTCTCTCTCTGTGTGTGTGTATGCCGACATATCTGCATGCACACGCTGTTGATTCTGTTTCTCTGGAGAACCCTCATTTCCCTCCTTTCTCCTTTCTTCCATCCCTTCTTCCTGCCTTATGGATGAAGAAATCGGCTCAAGGAGATGGAGTAAATTGCCCAAGGTCAAAGGACTTATAAGTAGCTGAAACTGGGACTGTATTTCAGGTCTGTCTCACTGCAAAGCCGCTGGAGCTTCAACAGTTCCATTCAGTGAGCTGTGAAGTGTTGCGCAAACAAGCGGGAGACTGCTGGCAGGTCTGAGGTCACAGAGCAAATCCGGTTTTGGCTTCTCATCTCTTGTCTGCATTGCACCTGTGAGAGCTGCAATGAGACAGTTGAAGACTCTCTCAGATCTTTTGGAGCCCCACAGAGCCTGACACCAGGCATTTATTGTCTCTCCTCATATTTTGCAAGTACAGTAGATATTTTGCTAGTGTTAACTTATCATTTCATGGGAAAAACAACTGCATTCTATCCATGGGTCCAGTTCAAGTAAGTGCAATTTGAGCTGCTCTTCAAGCTCTCCAGTCTCTGCTTCCTGTCCACTCCTACCCCCTGAGTTCATATCCCCATCACCTCTACGACAGCCTTCCCTTCCTCTGTTCCTGCCAGCAGTCTATGCCTGCAAACTATTCTCCACGATCCAGACAGGGTGATGTTTTTAAACTGGAAATCTGAAAACAATACCCCTTTTCCCCACCTCCAAGCAAAACCCCACCAATTCTACAGTTGTTCATAGGATCAAATCCAAGTTTCTTAGTCCTATAAAGTCCTGCATTGTCTATCTTCTGCCTTAACATCAAGTCTCATCTCTCACCTACACTTGGGTCTTACTTCATGCTGTAGCCACAATAAATGACAGCCATTTCTGCCTGAGGTAGGTAGTATCATTGTTCAAAACATTGAGTGCTGCTCCTCATTGGACTCCTCCCTATGGAACATTAAATAAACCCAGCCCTTGATGTCCATCTTGGCCACGTGACTTGCTTTAGCCCATGAAGTATGGCAGGAACTGACAAGTGCCACTCCTGACCGGTCATGCCCTTCCACCACAGGTCCTCTTTGCCCTCTGGCAAGAGACCCACATGTCCCAGACAAGGGCTGCTGCACCTAACCTGGATTCCAGCATAATGATGGCTTGTAGCCAATCCTAAATGAATCTGATCATCACGTGAAATAAGCAGGAAATTAAGGTTTATAGTAAGCTGCTAAGATTTTAGCGTTGTTTATCATCATCATATTACTTAGTCTATGCCAACTGAACCCTCTCTCATTCTGAATTAGGTAGCCCTTCCCTTAGGGCTCACTCTGCCATGCACTTTATTTTTATTAGAGCCCTTATCACATTAAATGGTGATTTCTTTTTACATGTCTTCCTTGTTAGCTGGGGAACCCCTGAAGGGCAAGAGATTGTGTGCTTATTTATCACTGTATCTCCAGTGCCCAGAACAGCCCGGCATTCCCAATGTGTTGTCTGAACACATTGAATCAAGCTCTGGACCCAAAAATCTTGCTTAAATATTGATTAATCAAATTAGCTTAAATATTGATTAATCAAATTAACAAAAATCAAAGAGGTTGTTACCAATAGCTAGAATAAGGGAGAAGAGGTAGGTATATGATAAAGATCAGAATGGTGTGCATCACGAAAATGGAAAGAGCTTGGCATTTTCTAATAAATGGAAACTACAGATGTGCGAGTACTCAAATTAACAAAAATCAAAGAGGTTGTTACCAATAGCTAGAATAAGGGAGAAGAGGTAGGTGTATGATAAAGATCAGAATGGTGTGCATCACGAAAATGGAAAGAGCTTGGCATTTTCTAATAAATGGAAACTACAGATGTGCGAGTACATATACTGAAGAAAGAATTTTAAACACAGTATTATGTCAATATGAGGCTATTCAAAAGACTTTTCACTAAAGTTCTGAAACAAGGGGATTCCCTTCTCCTTTACAGTTGCCCAGAAAAAAAGTAACATTCACAAAATTCTTGTGTTTAAAAGAAGAAAAGATTTGATGGTATGTAAAGAACATAATAAAAAAGTATCGACCCTCACAATGCTAGTGATTCACAATAACCCTCCTGACATCCGCTCCTTAACATTTGCTGAACTGAGATGTCACCCATGGATATGTGCTGTTAATTCTGCTCCCCTTTGAGTAATTCTCTGGCTTCGTTCTAATGCTATCCTGACACCAGTGATATACATTGCCCATGTTGATAGAGACCAGGACATATAGAAGACGTAAAAAACATTCACAGGAAGATGAATTTCCTGGAAATCAAATCAAAGTAAAAATACAAGATACAGATAATCAGGTAACTAATGAATTAATTAATTTTAAAAGGAATATTGGTGGGTGGTGGGTGCTTATCAGCCTCTAACAACCCTTCCTGACAATCCTTTCCGGTCTAAGAACTCGTCGTTAGAAGGATATCCAGAATCTTTTTTCTTTTACTCTTGCCACTTGCTTTCTCACAGTATAAGATAGAGACAAATGCACTTTTGAAATTATTAAGTCCAAACATGTTATTTTTTTGACTAAAGTCAAATCTGAAAAAATGACTCACTCAAGGGCAAACAGTGAATTTGTCATCAGAACCAGGACTGGAACCAGAGTTGCTTATGCTATAAGTTTTGTTTCCCTCTTGTTTTCCTTCATTTAAAATAATTTTTGAAGGATTATTCAAGGGCATTTCAAAGATAAACAAGGAGTTTCTACCATGTTTTTTAGTAACCATGTGAATGATTTTATATTAATCTCTGAGTTTATTCATTTGGATTACTATATATGGTTTGCACATCAACACAGGAGTACAGCTCTGGAGCCATGGGTATCAGGCAGACCCGGTCTTGGCTCTGGATTGACCAATGCGTGTTCTCAGACAAGTCACTTGACAAACCGTAGCCTCAATTTCCATTTCTCTTAAACATGTGAAAGCTACCTATCCATTGTGAGAATTACACGAGAGCACGACTGAGAAAGTGCCCTTGAAACTGACAAGAGGCACATTGCCGCAAGCCATAACCATGTCAGATGTCTTTTTATACATAGGGGGTTCAGATAAATTAACATTTTTCTGTTCAACTGGGCCAAGTGTAAGCTTAGAATTTCCTGAATACATAATTTCATCGTTAGGCATAGTGTTAATATGTGGGACTTAAAAGTACATACTTTTTTCCTTTCCTCATTAGTTACAGCGTGCTATTTCTCAGTAAAAACATTTCCTTTGTGACTTTCATGAAATCACTGTGATTTCCTAATAAGGAAATGCACTCAGAGTCTACCCAAAGCCTCTATTTCCCACCACTTGGGGACTGCAGATTATGGGAGTAATCACTGGGGCTGTCATGCTAATTGCCTATTCTAGTTTCTGTCCTAAATTCTGACAGGAAGAACAAAGCAGCCAAGAAAACAGAACAAAACAAAAACGAGTTTATTTTAAAATGTGGTATTTCTGGGGTTTGTATTTGCAAAGGTTCTAATTCCAATTGCTAGCATGACAAATTCCAACGTAGACTAGAAAAAAAACATGTGGTTGATCAGTTAGAGGTCAATCTCGATTCATGCATTCATTCACTCATTCATTTAACAAACATGTGCCAAGCCCTGGGGTACAAAGATGAATTGGAACACTTCTGCACTCAGAGTGCTCACGTGCTAGTAAGAGTAGGAGATGCATAAGCAAGTCAGCACAAAGGTGTGTGACAGGTTCTCCGAGGGAATTCTGCATGGGGAAGAAAATATGAGTCTATAGGGGGACAGGAGGAGAGAGCAGATCAGGAAAGGCTCCTTAGAAGGGACTGAAGGCTGCTTGGTTATTTGCCAGGCGAGTGTGCCAGGGCAGAAGAGGAAGACAGATGGTCATTCAGAAAGGGGAGCAAGTGTGAACATGGGAATGAGATCCAGAATACATTTGGGAATAAGAAACTGATCGTAATGTCTATGATGATGTAGGATAGTGGGGGATGTGGGGGTGGGGGAGGAGCTGAGGATCGGCTAGAGGAAAAGCCAGAGAAGTAGATCCAGATCTTCTGGGTAAGTGGGGATGAAAAAAATACTATATAGAAACACATGATCTACGGAGTTGACAGGTCCAGATTCGAGTCTTGATTGAACCACAAACTAAAACCTGATTTTAAGAACATTTATTTAACTTCTCGCAGTCACGCAAACATACCTCGGTTAACAGTGTGATAATCAAATATACTAATGTATGTAAATGCTGAATGTGTTCAATAAACTTTCCACCTTCTTCCTTCCCTTCCACTCTCCCTTGTTTTTGCTGTATTTTGATAGATTTGAGATTCCCAGGCTGATGTTGTGACTGAGGTTGAAGAAACCTAATGTCCTCCCACATCCAGATAATTCCCTGTGCGTTCCCGTCCTTGCCTTCTTCATTTAGCCATCTCTAAATGGCGATGCGCATTTATCACCTTCTACAGGATGGGGTTTCCTTCTTAGAGAACACCCTCTGCTTGTGTTCTCATGGGCATTCTGTCTGCTCACTCTCTCCCCGCTCTCTAACACATTTAATCTCTTTGTTTTCTCTGACAGCTTTATTTTGACCTTATAGCATGCACATGTTTTTTCCCAATCTGGAAAAGACAAGTCAAAATCCACCAGCGTTTCTCTTACTCTTGCTGTTTCTGTCCCACGTTGTACCTCCTTGCCATTTTGTCCCATGCAAGGCAGGTAATACATGTGCTCTGACCATCATTGCACACTCACTCCTAAACTTCCCCCACCTAGATTCTTCCCTGAACTGAAAATATATGGGCGGATATCTGCCACCTTCCCAGCTCAGACCTGGAGGTGTCCAGGAGCAGCAGCGCTGTGTTGGGAGCCGCAAGGGAAAGCCACGATACAAGATGTCGATGCACATCTGAAGGAACAGATCGCGAAGAAGCTGGAGACAAAGAATGAGCTCAGGAGAGAAAACAGGGAGCTGGCCTGTAAATTTATATGGAAATTTGATTAGGGTAGTAGATATGGAGTAGCTGCAGGATTTTCCTTTTTTTCAAGGGAAAGCCACGATACAAGATGTCGATGCACATCTGAAGGAACAGATCGCGAAGAAGCTAGAGACAAAGAATGAGCTCAGGAGAGAAAACAGGGAGCTGGCCCATAAATTTATATGGAAATTTGATTAGGGTAGTAGACATGGAGTAGCTGCAGGATTTGCCTTTTTTTTACTATCAGGCAAAGCATCCTTTTTGAGAATAAAATCTTACAGTGTACAATGTCTACAGATGCTCTCCTTGTATTGACGCTGGGTGTGGAGAGCTTGTCTGGCCCCGTGAAGGGCCCTGCAAAGCTGCCAATGTCTCCTCATGGCTCGTCAGGCATCTTTCCTCCATCTCTCCTCCTCCAAATCCCTCTTGCTTTTAACATCGTTTCTCTCTATTAACCTTCCCCCCCGCATTACCCCTCTCTTTCCCTGCTTTGGCCCCAAGGCTTCATGGAATTGCAGAAGTCTGGTTACTTTCTATTTCTCTAATTCTGCTTCTTTAACTTTTTCACCAGCTCCATTTCTCTCTCATCCAATCGCAGTGGCTTCCAGAACTCTGTGTTCCTCTTTCTTTACACCTCTCTGTGGAGTGGAGAAGACACTCAAGCTGTCGCCCCTATGGTAGGATGATGCACACTTATGTCTCTAATGCCCAGCCAGCCTGAGGGTTGATGTACCCGGTCACCTGCACTACACTGAGATGAAATCAGGCTCTGCCTTCCTCCTCCAGTCTGTCTCTCTCCCGGCTATCTCTGTTCATGTAGACCTGCCATCCAAATTTGACTTCTGCCACTTCCTCAGGTCCCGTAATTGGTCAGTTGACTAGTCTTGTCTGCTTTTCTTTTAGAATTATGTGTGTGTGTATGGGTGTGCATCTGTCATCTTTTTCCGTCCCTGCTGCCTCTGCCTCACTTCTCCACTGGACTCATCAAGGGGTCTCCTGTCTGTTATCTGCATGACCTGGTTTCCTCTCTCCCACTGTGCTACAACAGTCTGACATTCTACAAGTGACAGAACCTGAGCTTAGGGAAGTTTAATGCCATTTCCGCAGGCACATGCCATGTAACTGGCCAAGCCAGACTCAAATCTGGGTTTTCTGCTTCCAAATTCTATGTTGTATACTTAATATTTTCGTAACTGGGCTGTTTCATGTAGGATGAACATACACCAGAAAAGGTGAGAACCTGATACATTTGAAATGGGTGAAGAATCCAGTACATACTAAGTGCATTCGCATAGGCTGCTGGATAAACGATAGAGCCCAAGAGGAAACACGGAGCTACCATGAGACCTGCAGAAAGGCACCACTGTGAATGCACAAGGATGCCTGAGGAGCGGTGGAAAGACCTGCTTCCCTTTTGATTCTAACAATCCTGTGACATAGGACTATGGACACCTACCCATTTTATATTTAAATACCTTCGGGCTCAGAGAAGTTAGGAAAAGTGACCCCGCTACTTAGTAGCAGAGGCAGATGTCTCCAAAATTGGTTCTTCCCTAGTCCATCACATTCCTTCAAGCCTGGGAGCTGTGACCATGTATAGTCTCCCACTGTGCTACAACAGTCTGACATTCTACAAGTGACAGAACCTGAGCTTAGGGAAGTTGAATGCCATTTCCGCAGGCACATGCCATGTAACTGGCCAAGCCAGACTCAAATCTGGGTTTTCTGCTTCCAAATTCTATGTTGTATACTTAATATTTTCGTAACTGGGCTGTTTCATGTAGGATGAACATACACCAGAAAAGGTGAGAACCTGATACATTTGAAATGGGTGAAGAATCCAGTACATACTAAGTGCATTCGTATAGGCTGCTGGATAAACAGATAGAGCCCAAGAGGAAACACGGAGCTACCGTGAGACCTGCAGAAAGGCACCACTGTGAATGCACAAGGATGCCTGAGGAGTGGTGGAAAGACCTGCTTCCCTTTTGATTCTAACAATCCTGTGACATAGGACTATGGACACCTACCCATTTTATATTTAAATACCTTCGGGCTCAGAGAAGTTAGGAAAAGTGACCCCGCTACTTAGTAGCAGAGGCAGATGTCTCCAAAATTGGTTCTTCCCTAGTCCATCACATTCCTTCAAGTCTGGGAGCTTGGGTGCAGCCCTACACACACGCATGCGTGCACGCACATGCAAACACACGCACACGCTNCAAGGGAAAGCCACGATACAAGATGTCGATGCACATCTGAAGGAACAGATCGCGAAGAAGCTGGAGACAAAGAATGAGCTCAGGAGAGAAAACAGGGAGCTGGCCTGTAAATTTATATGGAAATTTGATTAGGGTAGTAGATATGGAGTAGCTGCAGGATTTTCCTTTTTTTTTTTTTTTACTATCAGGCAAAGCATCCTTTTTGAGAATAAAATCTTACAGTGTACAATGTCTACAGATGCTCTCCTTGTATTGACGCTGGGTGTGGAGAGCTTGTCTGGCCCCGTGAAGGGCCCTGCAAAGCTGCCAATGTCTCCTCATGGCTCGTCAGGCATCTTTCCTCCATCTCTCCTCCTCCAAATCCCTCTTGCTTTTAACATCGTTTCTCTCTATTAACCTTCCCCCCCGCATTACCCCTCTCTTTCCCTGCTTTGGCCCCAAGGCTTCATGGAATTGCAGAAGTCTGGTTACTTTCTATTTCTCTAATTCTGCTTCTTTAACTTTTTCACCAGCTCCATTTCTCTCTCATCCAATCGCAGTGGCTTCCAGAACTCTGTGTTCCTCTTTCTTTACACCTCTCTGTGGAGTGGAGAAGACACTCAAGCTGTCGCCCCTATGGTAGGATGATGCACACTTATGTCTCTAATGCCCAGCCAGCCTGAGGGTTGATGTACCCGGTCACCTGCACTACACTGAGATGAAATCAGGCTCTGCCTTCCTCCTCCAGTCTGTCTCTCTCCCGGCTATCTCTGTTCATGTAGACCTGCCATCCAAATTTGACTTCTGCCACTTCCTCAGGTCCCGTAATTGGTCAGTTGACTAGTCTTGTCTGCTTTTCTTTTAGAATTATGTGTGTGTGTATGGGTGTGCATCTGTCATCTTTTTCCGTCCCTGCTGCCTCTGCCTCACTTCTCCACTGGACTCATCAAGGGGTCTCCTGTCTGTTATCTGCATGACCTGGTTTCCTCTCTCCCACTGTGCTACAACAGTCTGACATTCTACAAGTGACAGAACCTGAGCTTAGGGAAGTTTAATGCCATTTCCGCAGGCACATGCCATGTAACTGGCCAAGCCAGACTCAAATCTGGGTTTTCTGCTTCCAAATTCTATGTTGTATACTTAATATTTTCGTAACTGGGCTGTTTCATGTAGGATGAACATACACCAGAAAAGGTGAGAACCTGATACATTTGAAATGGGTGAAGAATCCAGTACATACTAAGTGCATTCGCATAGGCTGCTGGATAAACGATAGAGCCCAAGAGGAAACACGGAGCTACCATGAGACCTGCAGAAAGGCACCACTGTGAATGCACAAGGATGCCTGAGGAGCGGTGGAAAGACCTGCTTCCCTTTTGATTCTAACAATCCTGTGACATAGGACTATGGACACCTACCCATTTTATATTTAAATACCTTCGGGCTCAGAGAAGTTAGGAAAAGTGACCCCGCTACTTAGTAGCAGAGGCAGATGTCTCCAAAATTGGTTCTTCCCTAGTCCATCACATTCCTTCAAGCCTGGGAGCTGTGACCATGTATAGTGCTTGGGTGCAGCCCTACACACACGCATGCGTGCACGCACATGCAAACACACGCACACGCTCACATGCACCTCTGTCAGTGGAGAGTAAAAGCAACAAGGGAAATTCATTTAATGATTAATGGGTTAAATAACCATATCGCTTTCTCAATACCTAAACCATTTCTCCTGTTTCTTACTCTATACCACGTTCTTCCTGCCGGTGATCTCAGGATAAAATGGTAAGAAAATGCTTCTCTTCTACATTGTAACACCCTTACTTCCTCCTTTTCCCAGACTTTGTGCTTAGCAAAGTTACTTGCACATAGTGGATCTTTAAAAACATGTGCCCGTGTTGTTTAGCTCTTCTCTCACTTGAGATGCAAAAACCCATTTGCACCATGGAGTTCAAGGTCTCAGGTAAGCTAAGTGGTCCAGTCTGCAGTCACTGGCTTGGAGGAGCTCTTGGAGCAGAAGCCAATACCTGTGCCTTCTGCCTCCACCTCCTGAGCTGTGTAGCCCCCACTCCCCCCCACACACACACCCCCAACCTCCTGGGGGAGCCAGTTCCTGCCAGTCAGCTCATTTGCATCATAATAACATCCTGTCTTAGTGTCTTTTCACCTTAAAAAAATGAGCGCCTGGACAGTCATTCTTCCCTGATGAGATGTCTGATAAGGTGTCTGTCTTAGACAAAAAAGTTACTTTACCGCAGTGTTTTACAAACAGGGAGGGAGGTGTGAAGATGCAGATGAAAATGGTGTCGCCTTCTCCAGCCCTGACATTCTGCAGGAGACAGAAGGAGCCCCGCATCTCCGACATACAGCAGCCCCCTTCACCACACACAGCCGGTGCAAAGAGGTCCCCAGAGGCCTCAGCCTCGGGTTCAAGTTCTGCTTTGACTTGCTTATTAACCTTGGGCAAGTCGCTAAAACTCTCAGCCTCAGTTTTAACGTCTGTTCTCATAGAAGGGAAAATAAACTATCACTTACAAAGAGCCGACAATATGCCAGGCTCTCTGGCAGTTATGTTTATGAATTCCACCTCACCATATTCTCACAGACCTGAGGATCGGGGATCGTTTCCCATCCTTTTCAGATTGTTTTTTGTTTGTTTGTTGTTTTGATAACCTCTAATGCTCATTATTTTTCTTCCAAGTAGCTTAGGATTCCACATCCAACATGTTCTTATCTTTAAGGACCAGGATGCAGGAAACCCAAATGTAATGAGCTCTTCCAAGGTGTCAGGCACTGCATGAACACTTTATATCCTCAGTTTATTCTTATGTCAGGCCTCGAGGCAAATATCATTATCCCCGTTTCTAGAGGAAAAAGATGCAGAAAAGCGCTGTCTCTAGCTTTGAGCTAACCAGGTAGTCATGGCCAGGTTGGGATTCACACTCAAATCTGGCTAACTCTACAGACTTCACCCTTTACACAACACCAAGCTTTTCCCTCTCTGTTTTCTCTTATCATCTCTTTCATGTCTTATGGAGCCATTGAAAATGTTTCATCATTCCTGATTAAAAAAATAATTTTATGTCACATCACTCAATCTTTATTAAAACCTTCTAGAGAATTCCAGTTTTTGATAGTGAATTAGTATAGAAATTTACAATAGTTTTTTTTTACTTAATTATGCTAATTGCTATGTCTAAGCATATTAGCATTTTGAATTATTTACTATAATTACGTCAAACAACATGTTTAATTTGTCATGTCAAGTACAATAATTAGTAATAATTCTTGAAAGGATGTCATTAAAAATTCGAGGTATTTACAAGGTATAATTATGTCAAATGTGATAGTCCTAAAGAGTAATACTAAAGCTTATAGAAAAATGTTACTACAAATATTTTGAAAGTTTAATGTTGTGGCCATTTTAAATATTTTTGTTGCTCAACAAAAGTCAAATCTGGTATGGTTTAGTGGTTTGCTACTAATTAAGAGAATAAAAACAGGGTCTTGGATTACAGCTGAACTAATGTTTAATCCATCCAATGTCCCTTTCTTTCTTTTTTTTTTTTT
>NW_007738710.1:25153-26356 GCF_000696425.1 Galeopterus variegatus | reverse complement strand
TTTTTTTTTTTTTCTTCTTTTTTTAAACTCCAGAGTGAATAGTAATGGTTTTCCATATTAAATAGTTATACTTAAAAAAAAATCACTCTGGGGAAATAAAGACAACCCCGAAACAAATGGATTTCTTCCAAATATGGAAATTTCAGGCTAAAGTAAGAGGTGAGTTAAATTAAATGGTCCAATCATTTCATGGCTGTGTGGCTTGCCAAATCCCAGGCATATTTCATTTTCAATAACCTTTGCTATAAAATGTGGATAACGCATGCTGTTTGCAGAGGGGAAATGAGATGATGCTAAATTGCTTTGTAGTTTTAGGTGGTCTACCAATGCATGTATCATCATTACTATCAGGATAGCCCAGGACTAATCAAGAGAAATGGCAGGAAAATAAAAGAATTACGAGTGACGCAAGCCTTGTCACAAGTGGTGGTAAGCTGCTCACCAGCTGGGTGGTCCTGAACAAGCCATTTTGCCTCTTTGAGCTTTAGTTCTTCCAGCTATAAAATAAGAAAAATAATACAAATTTCAAAAACAAGTTGAGGACAAAATGACCTTTACTTGATGAATATTTGGGTTAAAGTGGAGCCCAGGGACCACATATTGGAAAAGCTGTATGAGGAGTCTTGTTCCTCTTACATCCCTGGCTTCCCAATTTCATAGGACACTAAGTGAAGGCAATTTTTAAGAGCCCAGTCTCTGGGCTTAGATACCCTTGACTTAGAATCCCAGCTCTAACCACTTACTCTTTACAAGTTGAAGGCAAATGTTTTAGTCCATTTTGTGTTGCTATAACAGAAATATCTGAGACTGGGTAATTTATAAAGGAAAGAGATTGATTTGGCTTATGATTATGGGACAGCTGCATCTGGCACGGGCCTCAAGCTGCTTCTACTCATGGCAGAAAAGCAGCAGGCAGCTGGCGGGTACAAGCAGATCACATGGCGAGAGAGGAAGCAAGAGAGAGAAAGAGAAGGTGTCATGCCAGGGTTTTTTTTAAAAGCAACGAGCTCTCGCGGGAAGAAAATAGAGCGAGAACTCACTCATTAATACCCCTCCCCCAGGGAGAGCATTAATCCATTCATGAGGGATCTGCCCCCATGACTCAATCAGTTTCCAACACTGCCACATTGGGGATCAGATTTCCACATGAGTTTTGGAGGGGACAAAACATCCAAACTCCATCATTCAGCCCCTGGCCCCCCA
>NW_007738710.1:11418-24128 GCF_000696425.1 Galeopterus variegatus | reverse complement strand
GCACAGCCCAGTGGGCCACACTGGTGCCTGTGGCTTTTCCAGGCCTACGTTGCACGTTACCAGTGGCCCTGCAGTTCTGGGGTCCTGGCGGCAGCCCTGCTGCATTGACTGTACTAGACATTTCCCTGGTGGGGGCTCTCTGTGAGGGCTCCAACCCCACTTTTCTGCTCGGCATTGCTCTAGTACATGACCTCTGTGGTGGCTCTGTCCCCATGGCAGGTGTCTGCCTGGGCTTCAAGGCTTTTCCATACAACCTCTGGAATCTGATTGGAGGCTGCCATGACTCCACTGCTCTCACATCCTGCAGGCCTGCAGACTTAACCCAACGTGGAGGCAACCGAGGTTTCTGGCCTCTACTCTCCAGGGCTGCTGCATGAACCATACTTGGGGCCTCTCTAGCCAGATCAGCTGGGATGCAGGGAGCAGGTTCCTGAGGGCAGCTGTGCCCCAGGTCTGTCCTCTAGGACAACTCAGTCCTTCTAAGCCTCAGGACCTGTGATGGGTGGGGCACCCTTTCAGACTTTTCAAATGCCTTCTGGGCTTTCCTCTCATTTTCTCTACTATTAGCATCTGGCTGCCTCACTGCCAAGATAATGTCTTTAGCAACCAGTTTATCTGCTTCATCCTTGCATTTCTCTTCTTTACCGCATGGTGAGGCTGCAAAGTTTCCAAATCTTTCTTTACCGCATGGTGAGGCTGCAAAGTTTCCAAATCTTTATGCTCTGCTTCCATTTTAAATTCTGGCTTTACATTATGCCTTTGCCACCATAACTCAGATTAGGCTGTTAGAAGTAGCCATGCAGCATCCTGAATGCTTTGCTGCTTGGAAATTTCTTCAGCCAAATGCTCTGATTCACAACTCTTAAGTCCCACCTTCCTCAAAGTCCAAGGGCATGGACACAATGCAGCCAAATTCCTTGCTATAGTGTAGCAAGGGTGATCTTTTGTCCAATTTCCAATAAGTTCCTCATTCCTATCTGAGACCTCATCATCCACATGGCCTTTACTGTCCACATTTCTATCAGCATTCTGCTCGCCACTACATAAGTCTCTAAGACATTCCAAACTTTCCCTCGTCTTTCTGTCTTCTTCTAAGTCCTCCAAACTCCTCCAACCTTTGCCCATTACCCAGCTCCAAAGATGCATCCACATTTTCAGGTATCTGTCACAATGCAGCCAAATTCCTTGCTGTGGTGTAGCAAGGGTTATCTTTTGTCCAATTCCCAATAAGTTCCTCATTCCTATCTGAGACCTCATCATCCACATGGCCTTTACTGTCCACATTTCTATCAGCATTCTGCTCGCCACTACATAAGTCTCTAAGACATTCCAAACTTTCCCTCGTCTTTCTGTCTTCTTCTAAGTCCTCCAAACTCCTCCAACCTTTGCCCATTACCCAGCTCCAAAGATGCATCCACATTTTCAGGTATCTGTATAGCAACACCCCACTCCTGGTACCAATTTTCTGTTTTAGTCCATTTTGTGTTGCTATAACAGAAATATCTGAGACTGGGTAATTTATAAAGGAAAGAGAGATTTATTTGGCTTATGATTCTTACAGCTGCATCTGGCACAGGCCTCAGGCTGCTTCTACTTATGGCAGAAAAGTTTTGGAGTTTTGGAGGGGACAACACATCCAAACTCCATCAGCATAAGATCTCCCTCCCTTCCTTTTTAAGTTTGTATGTATTTGGGGCAGGGAGGGGAAAAAGGATAGTTTATAATAGAAGAATTCTTTTCCTTCCCATCCAAAACCAAAGATCAGGAAATCATTTTGCTATTTTTACTATGTGGATAGTTTTACATTAGAGTCATATCTCTCAGGGTGTGCGATTCACCCCTGGAACTCATGCCTTGCAGAACGAATTCACTTCCAGAAGCCTGTTAAACTCCATCTTCCATGGCAAGGCTGAACCCTGCCCCATAGGTGACTGACAAACACCTGTCTGTCTTGTAAGATTCATTATAGACATTACCTGTCCTGTAGAATCCTTCTTTAACTTTCTTCCTTGGGGTAGAATTTAACATTCCCTTCTTTGTGGCCCTAATTTACCTGTACAGAGATCTCTAATAATATTTATCTAATACTTTTATTCTGTAATGGCTGTTACTTTTATTCAAGTAATTTTGTTTAAGTAAGAACTCTGTTGTCCTCCTAATTTGCTTGGTTTTTTCCACTACAATAAGTAGAACTTTTTAAGGGATAGAGCCTGTATCTTCAGTAGTAGGTAAAAATCTGTAGATTCCCCAGTATTTAGCGCTGGTCAGGCATATAGTGAGAGTTAAGCAAATGTTTACTAAATGAGATAAAAAAATGAATAAACTTTGGCATGATGTCTAAAATGAGAGCTAGTAATAAAATCTGCTTGGGATTTGAATTCAAACAAAAATGGTTAAGTTGTTCACTCATTCATTTATTCATTTATCAATTCTACCTTTATTTGATTATTGGCTAAGTACCAGGCACTTGGCTAGGCTCTGGGAATGTTACACTTCCGCCTGTGTAATGGAGATGAAAAAAAGAATTACATGATTACTCAAGAACTCTGTATGCATTGAGGCCTGGATGGACTGCACTTCAGTAATTTCTCCATTAGGAGGAGAAAACTGAATGTGTCAGTATTTATTCAAAGTTATCTTCTCCCTTTTATTGTAAAGACAAGGAAGTTTCACAAGAAAATTCAGTTGATTTAATCATTACAAAAACACAAGTGTATGGGCAGAACTAATATAGTTTTAACAAATGGAAACTAGTAACATCAGTGAAATAAACAAAGTGACATTCCATAATGCAATTTGTAAAAGGTTAAGTCAATCCACCAACAAAAGCTTGTTCTTAGCAAACATTGTCTTTTCTCACAGCAATTTCATTAGTATCAAGCAACCTTCTTAACATATCAATCAGTAGGCTAACCAAGGACATCTGTCCTTGAGCCAGCAATTTTACTATGTTACAATTCTTTATCCACAACAGAGACTTTAGCCTGGGGAAAGTTTCCTGTCTTTTGCAAGCTTAACATTTCTATGTGTAATTTTTAAAAGTTAGGTTATACCTGAAACTACAGGGCCTGGGAAGCTAGGCCCTGTGAAATACATTTGCTTTATTAATGTTAGTAAACTCCACATGGGAATGTATCAGCAAACTAATTTAACACAGATTCATCTTCCTTATATTCCAGTGCAGCATGTCTCAAAGTGTGATTGAGGAATTACTGACATCAGAATCAAGGCAGGATGTTGTAAATAAATATTTATATCACAAATATAATAAATGGGTCACAACCTCTGAGCTGCTAAATTAGATTCTCTGGATATGGGCCCTGAAGTCTCCATTTTTGACAAATACTTGATTCTTATATTCATATAGTTGTAGAATTACTGGATTACATTTTGATTAAGTTAAATTCTAGATGTGTGAACTTGGAGTGGTTACTCAACACCTCAGAACCTCAATTTCCTCATCTGTAAAATGGGACCAGCACTACCCACCACAGCATTAGTGATGAGAGCCATACATCTCTTTAAGGTGCCTGTTAGATGTTCAGTTACTGTTCAGTTATTGTTTCAAAGGAAAGGAGAACAGGAACAAGATAAGGATGCCCACCCTCATCACACCTAAATAGTTAAACAACATAGTACTTAAGGTACTAGCCAGAGCAATCGGGCAAGAGAAAGAAATAAAGGGCATCCAGATTGGAAAAGACAAACTCGAATTGTCCCTATTTGCAGATGACACAATCCTATATGTAGGAAAATCTAAAAACTCTATCAGAAAACTCTTAGAGCTGGTTAATAATTTCAGTAATGTTTCAGGATACAAAATCAATGGCCACAATCAGTTGCATTTATATTACCCAATATGAACTAAAAGAAAGAGAAATCAAGAAAGTAATCCCATTTACAATAGTCACCCCCAAATTAAAATACCTAGGAATCAATTTAACCAAGGAGGTGAAAGTTCTGTACAATGAGAACTACAAACCACTACTGAAAGATATTAAAGACACAAGAAGATGGAAAGACATCCCATGTTCTTGGATTGGAAGAATTAACATTGTGAAAATTTTCATACTACCCAAAGTGATCTAGAGATTCATTGCAATCCTCATCAAAATACCAATGGCATTCTTCACAGAAATAGAAAAAGCAATCCTAACATTCATATGGAACAACAAAAGACCCCAAACAGCCAAAGCAATCCTGAGCAAGAAAAAATAAAGCCAGAACCATAAACCTACCTGACCACAAATTATACTACAAAGCTGTGGTAACAAAAACAGCATGGTACTGGCACAAAAATAGACACTCAGAGCAGTGGAAAAGAATAAAGAACCCAGAAGTCAATGCACAAACGTACAGCCAGTTGACATTTGACAAAGATAACGAGAACATACATTGGGGAAAATACTTCAATAAGTGGTGCTGGGAAAACTGGATATCCATATGTAGAAGAATGAAATGAGACCTGCACCTCTTACTATATAATAAAATCAACTCAAAATGGATTAAACTTAAGTATAAGACTTGAAACTGTAAAACTACTGAAGGAAAATATAGGGGAAACATCTCAGGAACAAGGAGTGGGCACAGACTTTATGAACAAGAGCCCAAAAGCACAAGCAACAAAGAAAAAAAGAAATAAATGGGATTCTATCAAACTAAAACCCTTCTGAACAGCAAAGGAAACAATCAACAGAATGAAATGACAACCTACAGAGTGGGAGAAAATATTTGCAAACTATACATTTGGCAAGAGATTAATATCCAGAATATACAAGGTACTCAAGCAATTACAGAGTAAAAAAATAAATAACCCAATTAAAAAATGGGCAAAGGAGTTGAATAGACATTTTTCAAAGGAAGATATACAAATGGCCAAAAGGTATATGAAAAAAATGCTTAACATCACTAGTCATCAAGAAAATGCAAATTAAAACCACATTGGTATATCACCTCACCCCAGTTAGACTGGCTATAATCAAAAAGATGGAGAATAACCAATGCTGGTGAGGATATGGAGAGAAGGGAACACTCCTACTTTGGCAACTTCTCAGCATAGTGTTGGTGGAGAGACTGTGTTTTGCCAAAGTGCCCCATAGCGATCAGACTCAGAGGTTCTCAACCTGCTGATCAGAGCCTTAGGTGATGGAAGTAGAAACCCAAAGTCCGTGTTATTGGTTTACAATGAGAAATAACCCTACTAGATTACTCACCCTAATGCTTGTCCAATCTCTCCTTTCAGTGACAGATATTTGGGAAGCTAAATTACAATCAGAGTGTGGAACCAGGTTGAGAAGGAAATTGAAGAGTCTTAAATTTAGTGTAATTCAGCTATATCTCCTCTGCAGGACTACTGCATTTCTTCTTACCTAGGATACTACCAGGTGCAAGGACCACCAACATTTTATGCACCACGAACAAGCAGGACAAAGAATAGGAGAAGGTGTTAAATGTTAAAATGAAAATGTGCATATTAGACTCGTGAGAGTACAGTTATTTCAAGAGGTAAGAATAGTCAGGGCAGCTCCTTACGTTTTTCATGCCCTGGAGATACTTTATGTTACAATGACTTGATCTTGCTCTTGGATTTTCTCTGGGCCCAGCCTCCAAACAGATAACTCCCCATCTGACCATACAGAAAGGATCAATAGAAAGAGATTTCACTTTCCTTATGCAAAATCACACTTGTTTATCTGTGATTGGATTGGGCGTCCTCAAGTCCCCTTGACCTTGTATTTACAGAACCACACTTGGGCTACAACTAGAGGTGACTAATATTATTCATTATATTTTCAAATCTTCTCAATTTTATCTGTGATTGGATTGGGCGTCCTCAAGTCCCCTTGACCTTGTATTTACAGAACCACACTCGGGCTACAACTAGAGGTGACTAATATTATTCATTATATTTTCAAATCTTCTCAATCGCAATCAGGAATTTCTGGGTGTTTTACTATCAACAACATAAAGACAGATCTGTTGAGTATTTTTCGTTCACAAGTATCTTACAGCCTAAAAAGTTTTATTTCTTGGATTTTCTTATTTGAACTTCATAATAAAGTTGTAAAAAGGCCAGGATACCTAATACTCCATTGTTATTATTATCTTCTTTTGACAGATGAGGAAGCAAAGGATCTGAGATGTTAAGTAATTTTCCAAAGTTTACACTGACAGTAGAAAGCACAGCTGGGACTCGTAACGCCAAATCCTGTTTACTTTCCACTGCGTCTGCTACCATAATATGTTTCGAAACCGAGAATGGGTAAGATATTGATTTTAGTTTGGGTATCTGGAGGTTTGGGTGATGGTTTTTCTAGGAAAATATATGACTTGAACTAGGTTATATTCAAACAAATTTTATCAGTATTTAAAATTGAGAAGAAGAGTTTTCATTTCCCATAAATCTGCATTTTAGACTTAAAATGGATTCAGTGTCTCTGATCATATCTAAGGAATCATGACGGACTGAGAACTCTGCTATAGTATCATAATATGTACTAGTGAATTTCACTTTATAGTTCTGAGATGTTGAAGAAAATTTCGGGTATCTACTGTTGTGTCATAATCCACCCCAAAATTTAGTGTTTCGAGACAACAACAATGATTTATTTTCTCTTATTTGCAGTGTTTTCCTCAGCAGATGGCTCATATAGCTCCATAAGAGTCAGCTGGGTCACCCTGGGAGTCATGTTCAGCTGACATTGAGCCAGCCAGAAATGTCAAGGTGGTTTCACAAGCCTGTGGTCTTGGAACTGGCTTTCAGGTGACGCCTCCTCTTTGCTCCATGTATCCTTTCTTGCAGTATAGTTGGATTACTTTATATGATGGCTCATGGTTCCAAGAGAATGGAAACTACCAGACTTCTTCAGGGTTAAACCCAGAATTGGCACAGTGTCACTTCTGCATTCTATTGGTCAAAGCAAGTTAGGTCAGGTCAGACTCACTGGGAGAAAATATTTTCCACTTTTTGAGGCAGGAGTGGCAGGTAAGTACAGGGAGAGGGGCAATTGCTGACAACTGTCTTTGAAGACTACCTGTTTTGTTATTCTATGAATTTCCTGGGAATTCTGTAAAATAGACTGATCACTTCTAGGAGGCACCAAAGGCAAATAAGGACCATGGGCTTTGGGGTGAAATATGGTTGGTTAATACTATGGATAGAATTGTGTCCCCCCAACGTTTAATGTATTAGAACCTTAATTCCCACTGTGACAGTGTAAAGAGGGTGGGAAATCCTGTGATGGTAATTCAAAGGTGGGGCCTTGAAGAGATGATTAGGTTGTGAGGACCACACTGTAGTGAATGGATTAGTCCATTGATGGTTTAATGGTGGTCGTGAGCATGGATCTGAGGGCTTTAAAAGGAGAGCATGTGAGAAGCGGTCTCCCTGCTCAAGCCATCCCCCATCTTGTAATGTGACACCCTGCATTGCTGAAATCACCACCAAAGAAGGCCCTCACCGGGTGTGTTCCCTGGAATTCGGACTTCCCAGCCTCTGAAACTGTAAGCAATAAATATTATTTCTTTACAAATTAGCCAGTTTCAGGTATTCACATTATAAGCAACAAAAATGGACTAATACAGTTAAGATGACCAATAACTGGCTTTGATTCCTCCTGTCCTCTAGCCGTATTTGCACTGGGCACTAGGCTAGTGAGGCAGAGCATTTAAGGCCGGGAGTTGAGGAAGTGGCGGAGCAGTGGAGAGTTGTTTTCTTGCAATCATACTCTGTCCCTGAATATTATTCCAGGCCTTAGATGGACCACATGCCTACCCTTTTGTATGGTCCTACTCTTCCTTATTAACTCCTTCCAGGTTTCACCTTGAACTTGGCTATGATCTGGAATTATTGCCTGGGATATGGCTTCATAAAACCTGTTGCTAGAATACTGGCTCTGCAATTTCCTAGCTGTCTGATGTTGGGTGAGCCCTTGGGGTCTTCTGATCATCATTTTCCTGGTTTTTAATTGATGGTGATAATGCTTTCCATGGAGAGAAATGAGTATTATTTTCCTTCTCATTCTCTTGTACTCTCCTTTCCTTCTTTCCTTTATAAATAGCTCTGCAAAGTTTTATGTGATGCTTTACATGCCCTTGTATTTAACTTTGTTTTCAAATATAAGCAGGGTTCCTGACACACATTGGGCACCTAAGATATATGTTTTATGCATAAATAAATGACCAAATGAACAAACTTTATGAGGCATTTTAGCTTATATTCAAAAGGTGTGCTTTTCGAGTGATATGGGCACATGCATATATGCCCAGATCTGTTACAAATGATGACTACGACTGCCATCGTGTAGCAATGCAAAGGTATTCTGGGTCTCTACCCACTCCTGAAACATGTGCATCATCTTCGAAGGAGGACCTCGGTCATTCACCTGGGTCCTTCAGCCTGACAAGAAGAAGGGAATACTCAGGCCAAAATTAAGACCTCTACAAAAGGAAACAAACCATTGAAAGTCAGTCCTGCCGAGGAAGGCAGAGTCATAGCAGTTGAGGAAGTGCCCTCCAAAGTCCATCAGCCCAGGGCTGGATCTCGGCTTTGCCTCCTCTCCCTCCTCGTTTCCAGCATTAGGGTGAGGAGCGGGGCAGGAGACAGAGAAAGTAGAAAACAACTCTTGCTTTCTATGAGCACACGCTCTAGTGAGAATAGGAGCCAGAAGCCTGAATTGGCTATTGCCCCCACCAGCACGCCTCTTTAAAAACAAAAGTTTTAAAGTTATGTATTTCGGGCACAATGTTGTCTTCGTACATACATCAGTTACTTTCTCTGGTGGCCAACCAAAGAAAATAGTGATCTGTTACACTGCAGGATTAGGAGGAAAAACTGGCTGTGTTGGAGTTACTGAAGAACAGGTTGGTCTCTGCTGTGGCACCTTCCTAAGTGATTTTCAAGGACGGTTTGACTGTATTTAAATTGCCACCTATATTAATTTCACAACCTTACTGCCACATGAAGTGTGTCTTAATTATATGTCACTGAGGGACGCAGAATAGGCCTCGTGCAGTAGGTATACTATACCAGACGTCACTTAGTTGAGTGCTTAATACTTACCAGGCACCATGCCAACTCCATGCATTACCGCTAATCCTTATGACAATTATCAGCAGTAGATATTACTATTCCTGTTTAACAAAGAAAAGCACAGAAGGCAACCATCCTGCTAAGCATTGCTCAGCCAGGAAGGGGCAGAACTGGAAATACAGCCTGGCTCGGACTGGCTCCACACCCGTGCTCATTTTCTCTTTCACACTGACTCCCAGAAGAAGCCAAGTTACGTTAAGAGGCTGCTGTTTGCTTCATGACTCAGTCTGGGCTGCCTTTCTTAGGCTTCCCAAGAAGTGTTCTCTTTGGTAAAATGGAAGTTTGGAACTCCTAGTTCTAACATGTGCAATTCTGTGCCATAGCAAGGCAGGTTGGTTGCTTGGGACCACAGAATGGATCACTGGAAGTAGGCGCAACCCGAGAAATAATACTCTTGACCAGCATACAGGCCTTTGCAGGCCTTCTGCTGAATCTTCTGTTGTCCTGTTACCTCCCTACAAACAGGAGTGATGGAAGACATGGTAGAGTGAACAGTTGTCTGTACTGTATGCCTGTTGCATTCTGAAAATCATTGAACAGTGCTCCAAGGTCGTGTGGATGTCAAATCCATTATTTACTTTAACAGCACTGTTTGTTGAAGATATTAACATTGAGATTACCTCTTTATCTTCGACTACGTTTAAAGACCAGGTTTTGGGCCAAAACCTGCTGTGGCTTCAGGGGAGGGATTTGTTTGTGGATCCTGTTTATACGAGAGATGGTCTTCCACTATCCCTACTCTTAAAAGATACAATGGGTTTGTCAGGCTGATGGGTGTACACAGTGTACTGAAAGAGACCAGAGGCTCTATTGCTGACAAGCAGAAGCATTGTAGGACTGCAGAGTGGAAGCCAAGAATAGCGATAATTCAGTCAAACTACCCTTTTCCGGAAGAAAAATAAATCAGTGGCCCTGAGCTAGTGGTTTGTACAAGGCTCCAGATCTGAATCATTTAAGGCATTTAATCTGAATCCACAGAGCTGTTCCAGCTACAATGCCATCCTCATGTCACATTCCAGCCACACTGGATTTCTTACTGCTAATCAAAGACACTTCCACTAATTTGGTTCTGCGTACGCCTTCTTGCATGAAATACCCCCATTTTTCTTGCCACCCTTTCCTCTTGGACTAATGAATTCCTACTCTTTTTCAAAGTCCAACTCTAGTGCTGTCTTCCTCCCTGACTCCTTGGAGGTCAAAGCTAGCCATCCTCTCCCAGGGACCCCACCACCACTGATTGGTATTTGCTTCAGCATTTATGAATCCTCCTGTAATGCGTCAGCTTACATTTATCGCTTCTATTTTCCAAGTGGGTTTTCCAAGGTCAGGGTTAATGCTTTGTTCCTGTCTTCACTTGTCCACCCAAATGCCCACCACAGTTTCTGGAATGTAGAGGCTAATAAGCAAATATTTGCTGAGAAAGGGATCTTCACATATTTAATTTATGTACTTCCTGCTTCGTTCAGATACACTAGAAGCATATTCAAAGGAAGGGCGGAAATGTAAGAGCGTGGGAGGGAGAAGAGAGAGAAAGGAAGAGAGAAATAGAAGGACAGACAGAAAGCAAAAGTTTAGAAATAATAAGTGATGAATTAATAGGACCCAGGTGTTCCAGCTCCAGCCTGGGGTGACTGTGTTCCCCAAGACTTCGTGCTGTCTCTCACCCTATGGATGAACCTGCAGAGGGACAAGGAAAGAAGCAGGTACCAGGGTTTGGCTTTATTTGTGCCATAAGAGTAGGGACTCGAGGCCTCCCAGCCATTCAGAGCTGGGGTCCCTGCCCCATCCCTAATACCAGGCCTAGTTGCTCTTTGGCACATCCCATGGGGACCACTGGACTGTGTGACGGAGGGAAGCAGAAGCCCCCACCCCTTTCCCCTGTTCTTAGTCTACAGCTGAATTTATGATGCCTTTTTTGTTTCTGCAGCTTCCTGCCCTGCCCATCTGCCCTCAGGCCAGTTTCACCTGTGCATTTCTGGAAGCCAGCTGTGCCTTCCAAGAGCTGAAAGATATGCACACCAAGGCTCCAGAAGGAGCTGCCTTTCCTCCCAAGCTGTATGATATTTCTGGGGGGACTTTTCAGTCCACTGGGCTGTGTTCAGCTAGGCTGTCACTGTTTTTCCTTCAGCCTGTCTAGCTGTCATGCCGACCAGGACAACGAGCATAGCTGCTTCACATCCTGTGGCTTATTTTGGACAATTTAATCAATATTTCATCAGAAAATTGTTTTTTAGCTTTTTGGAAATGTGATTTTGAAAAGACTGATCGCATTTTTAAGTAGAATTGTTCTTCAAAAACATACTACTTATTTTTATTTACAAGAAGCCAAAGATATTTTAAAAAAAATTGATGAATTCTGACCTATGTATATACCCATGAAACCATCAACACAATCAAGATAGTGAATATATCCGTTCATCAGAAAATTGTTTTTTAGCTTTTTGGAAATGTGATTTTGAAAAGACTGATCGCATTTCTAAGTAGAATTGTTCTTCAAAAACATACTACTTATTTTTATTTACAAGAAGCCAAAGATATTTAAAAAAAAATTGATGAATTCTGACCTATGTATATACCCATGAAACCATCAACACAATCAAGATAGTGAATATACCCATCACCCCCCAAAAGTTCCCGAGTGTCCCTTTGTAATCCTTCCTTTCAGGTTCTCTTTGTACCCCAAACAGCAATGTGCTTTCTCTTTATACATGAGCTCGCATTTCCTAGAATGTCATCTAAATGAAATCATAATACTATGTGCTCTTCTTTAGTCTCTCTTCTTTGATTTTCAGATTTATCCACAATGTAGCAATATTTTGGTTCTTTTATTCCATTATATGAATATGTGACAATTTGTTTATCAATTCACCTATTATTTATTGGCATTCAGGTTATTTTCAGGTTTGGTCTATTAAAAGTAAAGCTACTGTGAACATTTTCAAATAAGTCTTTGTACAGGCGTATGCTTAGTTTTGGGTAAATAAGTAGGAGTAGAATGGGTTATATAGTAGATGTACGTTTAACTTTTTAGGAACCTGCCGAACTGTTCTCTAATGTGGCTTTACCATTTTGCATTGCACCAGCAGGTACCCGAGTTCCAGATCTTCACCGACTCTTGATATGGTCATTTTAAAAATTTTTAGTAACTTCAATATTTGGGTAGCATTGTTTCAGTGTGGTATTAGTTTGCATTTCCTTAATGATTACTGATATGGAGCTTAAATTCATCTGCTTATTTTCCATGTGCTTATATCTTCTTTGGTGAAGTGTCTGTTCAAATATTGTACCCATTTTTTTTTTAAAAGTTTATGATCAGATAAGATCAGGTGCGTTCAGGGTGGTATGGCCATGAGAGGGAGGGGGGAAGAGGAATGGGTAAAGGGTCATGAAAATCAACTACAATGTATATTGAGAAGTTACGTCTTTTTTAAAAGTGAAAATAAATTTTTAGTTGGGTTGTTTTTGTTATTGGGTTTTAAAAGTTTATTATGTATTCTGTGCATAAGTTCTTTGTCAGATATATGCTTTGCTGTGATTGTGGTGTCTTCTTCCCGCCCCCCCCCATTCATTTGTATATTTACTTATTTATTTTTATTAGCTCCCACAAATAAGTGAGAAC
>NW_007738710.1:8817-9808 GCF_000696425.1 Galeopterus variegatus | reverse complement strand
TGTAGGGCTCACTTCATTTGTTTTTGTCTCTAGTCAATCACTGTCTTTTAATGCCTCATCTTCAGTGTCTTGAAAACCATTGTTTCATATATTTTGTTTGTTCAATTTTTATTTTTTCAGGTGGGATGGTAAATTCAGTCCTGTTGTTCCATCTTGGCTGAATGTGGGATATAAATTATATTACTTATGATCTATACAATTATATCTCCAATATTGTAATAAAAGTCAAAGGACAAAAATAACTCAATAAACATTTGTTTTGTTTTTAACATAACTTTTTTTTTGTTTTTATCCATTTCTTGAATNGTGTCATTTCTGGGTCAGAATCTTTGATTGGATGCCAGACACTGTAAATTTTACCTTGTTGGATGCTGGGTATTTTTTTATTCTTACATATAAATATTCTTGAGACTTATACTAGGGTGTAGTTAAGTTATTTGGAAAACAATTTGATCCTTTAGAGTGTTGCTTTTATTATTTGTTGGACTGATCCAGAACAGTTTAGGGCTAAACTTGCCCATTACTGAGGCAAGACTTTCCTTAGTATTCTACTCAATGCTCAGGGAATAATGAATATTTTTCAGTCCGGCTGGTGGCAACAGACACTGTTTCTAAATCTGTGTGAGTGCTTAACACTGTTGCATTTAATCCTTTGGATGGTTCTTTCTCCAGCCTTGGGTAGTTTTCTCATGTGAATAGCTTGATCAATATTCTACTGAAAACTTAAGGGGGCCCTTTTGCATTTTTCCAGAATTCTCTCTCTGTACAGTTTTCTGCTCTTCAATTCTCTTTTCTACAAATTCTAGCTTCCTTGGTATTCATAAAATCTTGGCTTTGTTTCTTTACCCAAGGAGTTTACCAGTTATTCCTGGGTTCTCTCTTCCTGCATCATAGTCTGCAAACTATCTCTAGGTAGTAAGCTGGCACTGCTGTAGGGCTCACTTCATTTGTTTTTGTCTCTAGTCAATCACTGTCTTTTAATGCCTCATCT
>NW_007738710.1:0-7524 GCF_000696425.1 Galeopterus variegatus | reverse complement strand
TTATAGCAGAGCAGTATTCCATTGTGTAGATATACCACATTTTCCATATCCACTCATCTGACGATGAATATTTGGGCTGGTTTCAACTCTTGGCTATTGTAAAAAGTGCTGCAATAAACACTGGGGTACAGGTATCCCTTTGACATGATGATTTCCATTCCTCTGGGTATATTCCTAGCAGTGGAATAGCTGGGTCATATGGTAGATCTATCTGTAATTGTTTGAGGAAACTCCATACCATTTTCCATAAAGGCTGCACCATTTTGCAGTCCCACCAACAGTGTCTGAGGGTTCCTTTTTCTCCACAACCTCACCAGCATTTATCATTCTCATGCTTTTGGATAGTAGCCATCCTAACTCGAGTAAGATGATACCTCAAAGTAGTTTTGATTTGCATTTCCCAATTGCTGAGTAATGTTGAGCATTTTTTCATGTGTCTGTTGACCATTTGTATATCTTCCTTTCAGAAATGCCTATTCAGCTCCTTTGTCCATTTTTTAACTGGGTTATTTGGGGGTTTTTTTGCTGTAACGTTGTTTGAGTTCCTTGTATATTTTGGATATTAATCCTTTGTCAGATGTATATTTTGGAAATATTTTCTCCCACTCTGTTGGCTGTCATTTCACTCTGTTGACAGTTTCTTTTGCTGTGCAGAAGCTTTTTAGTTTGATATAATCCCATTTGTCTATTTTTCCTTTGGTTTCCTATGCTTTGGGGGTCATATTCATGAAGTCTGTACCCACTCCTATTTCCTGGAGTGTTTCTCCTATGTTTTCTTTAAGGAGTTTTATTGTTTCTGGGTGTATATTTAATTCTTTAATCCATTTTGATTTGATTTAGGTATATGGTGAAAGGTACGGGTCTAGTTGGATTCTCCTGCATGTGAATATCCAGTGTTCCCAGCACCATTTGCTGAAGAGGCAGACTCTTCCCCAGTGTATAGACTTGGTGCCTTTGTTTTTGACACAACTTTTAAGAATTATATGCCTATGGGTGCATTTAGGATGACAATTAACAGGAAGGTCTAAATCTGTTCACTTTTTGATCTTATCTAGATTTAGCTGAAATACCATTATGATTATTCTGAGGAGAAAGCATTTTTGATCCGTGGCATGTAAAGAATTAACTTTGCAATATATTCAGTTCTAATAATCATTAAACATGTGACAGTCCTATGGCAGTTTGTTTGGGTCACTGGGGAAATGGAACACTTTGGAGATATGCAACTGAGAAATCAGTGTGTCTCATACGAACCTGGATCTCTCATAGGACCACTTCAGGGCCTCATTCACTGAAGGTGCTCAACAAATACTGTTGAATGAACAAATAAGTGAAGAAGATATGACTGTAGAGTGGTAAGGCTGGTTATTTGGTGCAAATATTCAAATGCATGGAGAAGCCCAGTGTGGTAGAAAAAGAACCAACTTTGAACTCAGAGGGAACTGGGTCCTAATTATCACTCCTATTTACCAGACAGCTAAAAACAAGCTTAAAAATCCAAGCTTCAGTGCCTTTATCTTTATAGAGAAATAACATTATCTATATATTATCACGATAAAATCAGATGTGCATAATATACAGCCACACAGAGTATGCATACATTTGGCATCCAATTAATGCAAGTTATCTCTTCTACAGGCCATCCCACTGTGGAAAGTAAGATCTTTGCACTGTCATTGCTCACAATGTGTAAAGGACTGACTTAAGGAACCCAAATCCTGCCCATCCCATCTGGCTATCTTTTTGCACCCAGCTCTAAAACCATCTTATTTTCAGAACAAAGTTAATGGTAGTCAAACGATAATATGAGTAAAAATATTTTGGGAAGTAAGCAATCCTATAAATTATTACTGTCATTATCATTATTAATTTCCATTCCCAATGTTTCATGCTGGAGATAAACTTAATCTGCAAGCATTCTTAAAGAATGACTTCAGTTTTCTGTAGCTGGGTCTTGGCAGTTGGGAAAACACACACAGTGACTTTAGTGAGATTCTGAATGGTTATCTCAGGAGTCTCTTGTGGCCTGTAGGCTCAGAGAGAATGCAGTGGGAACTGCTTTTCCCACACCTCTTTCTCCAGCAAGTTTAGGCTCAGAGTGCTGGGGTGCTCCAGCTGCTTCCAATTAGAATCCCCCAAACAGGAAGGGAGAGGGGCCAGGTTGCAGCTCCTGCAGAAACATTGGCGTTAACAGTCGCATTTCCACGAATGGTTCAGCCTCCTCACCAGGACTCACTTAGACGTGTTGTGTAGAAAGCCCTTGCTCTGGAATGAAGTGATTTTAACAATGGGAGCATTGTTCTCTGGAGCAGACAGCTCACTGCACTTCAAGAGTGCCCACACTGTGAGTCAGCGGGGGAAGCAGACCTCAGCTCCAAGTCAGCCTCACGCTTGCTTTTCCTGACCCAGATTCAAAAAAGTCTGATTTTAAAAACTATGCACCTTTAAGATCAAGTCAGGGCTGTCCCCATCTCTAAATATACTTGTGATTGAAAAATGTCTAAGACCAATGAAATATGGAGGTCTAAAAACTGAATACTATAAATTAAGCAGCTGACCCACATGATAAGACCTGCTCTAGGTAGGGTGGGAGGGCATGAAACCATTGGGCTTTCACAGTTTTTATTTGACCTGATAAGACAAAACATATCCGTCTAAATTAAATTACCAGTGCTTTTTTCCTGCCTTGCCACAGCCCATGTGTCTCACCCGTATACCCTATAGGGATCATCATTTGGCATTTTTGCTTAGCTCAGCTAGGTGAGAAGTCACCCATGGAAAGTCATGTCACATTGTCATTGAGGCTAAATTTTAAAAGGACAATCTTGCTTTTCCTTTGTACTAGTTCATGGTGGTGTTACAGTGCCACAGTAGAGTTAGTTACCATGGAGTTAGATTGTTAAAGCTTGAGGATATCCAAATAGAATGAACTCAATTGTATCTCATCAAAATAAACATAAAGATAATGCATATTTCCAGCTGGAGTCACATATTTCGGTAGTTCCTTCTTACCTAGTTAATGTTAAAGTCAGTGAAATAAAACTAGCAAATTTAATATATTGGGAACAATTTTGACATTTAATTAAAAAAATACACCAGCTGGAGTCACATATTTCGGTAGTTCCTTCTTACCTAGTTAATGTTAAAGTCAGTGAAACAAAACTAGCAAATTCAATATATTGGGAACAATTTTGACATTTAATTAAAAAAATACATATGAGTTAAGTATTATTACGCCTCCTATATGAAAGAGAAAACCAGAATTCAAAGGGTGGGGTGCACCCATTGTAGTCATAAAGCTAGTGAATAGCACAGCTCAGACTTAAATTTGGAGTTCCTAGCAGCTGGCGTATAACTTTTTACATCCTTTGACAGCCCACCACCTATCCCTTAATAAGGTCAAGGTAACTCTCAAGGTGGGGCAGGCTGCCCTCCTAGCCCCAGAAGTGCCTCAGGCTGCATATGGGTTCATGTATTGATAGAAAAGAAAAGAAACAGGACAGTCAGGTGAACAAGAGTACAAGTGCCAGGACTTTGAACTAGACAGCCCTGTGTCCCATCCCTCCTTCACCATGCATTGGCCACCTTAGTCAGGGTAGAGCACAAAACCCTAGCAAAGTTTTTACAGGGATTAAGTAGAGAAATGCATATCAGATGCCTAGCATTGTTCCTGCATGTGGGAAGATCTGAGCTTTAGATCTGGTGTGGCTTTCATAGGAACTGGGAGCTTGGTGAGCCCTCATTGTTTGGGAATCATTTTATGAGCTTTCACTTAGGATGTGTGGATGTCAGATTCCATCAGGGACATTTGTCTCTTGCAGCCATGTGCAGGGAAATTGAATTGCAAATGTTTGTGCCTTTCCTATGATGTGGTCACCCTCCTGCCTGAGGGATAGGTGGGCAAGCATCCCTGGCCAGTGACCCTGATGCTGCCTGAGTTGGCTTTTCTATTCTTGTCCAGAACGATGTGCCTCAAGCCGAGCAAGACAGCTTTTCCAACAGAGCACAGGAGGATGACCAGGGCCTTGGGGAGGTCCCTCGTTGGTGGTCTGGCCTCAGCTGTGTTTGGCGATATCTAGGGCATGATGTAAGAGTGAGTTGTTTGTTTAACTTTGGGGTGAGACCAATATCTGAGGCTCTGCTTGCTTCTTTCTCCAGTCCCTGACGTTTCTGCTACTGATAGCGATTTCTTCCTCCTTTCAGAGCCACTTGCATATAATGGAAGGCTTTCACAGCGATGCCCTGTACCCCCTTCCCATGGCCCCACCATCTCCTTCCTCAGTCCCAACCTCTCCCTACGTACACCCAGGTCCCTAGAATTAGGACAGGCCCAGAAACCTGCCTTGTCCCCATCACTGCTACCCCTGAGGAGGATGAGCCCTGGGCAGGCACAGGACACCTGGAATGGGATGCGGTGCATCCCGGAGTCCTCTAATGACTGAGGGTGATGTAGGTAGGGTGGGAAGCATGCTCACATCTCTAGTGCCTGCAAGAACCTGGTGGCTGCCCTTATCCTAGCTGGAGGAATCATTTCTCGCCTTGATTATGGGTTCGAGTTCATAAATATTAATATACATCAATCGCCAACCCAGGACTGCACACTGAGCTCCAGGTGCCTTCACACAATTGACTGCTATAAACTCTGGCTGTGAAACAGGCAGCTCCAACTTAACAGATCTGAACGTGCGTTCGCCATCACGCCCATCAGACCCAGCCTGGAATCCTGTGTTTTCTACAGACCAGTGAATGGAGCCATCATCTGCCAAGCCATCAATGCCAGAAACTTCCCCTCCTCTCACCCCTTATGCAATTAATCTCACTCCCCTTGAATCACTCTTGGATGTCTCTTCCCTTGGACCTCTTCGCTGCACGTTCTCTCTGTTATTACGTCAGTTCTTCCCCTCATGATTTCTGCTCTGGACTATTATAACATGGTCTACTTACCAGAAAAATGTTCAAGTCATAACAATTTCCAGGCCCCATTTCAGACCAGTTAGAATTACTGGGGGAGGGGAGAAAGAGTGGTGTCTGGGCACCAGCATTTTTTTTAAAATCTCCTTGGGTTTCTGCTCTTGGAAACCATTGTCCAGCAATTCTAGTCTGACCCTCTTACTCAAGTCACTTCTTTGAAGGACGTTTTCCATCCTTGTCTGAACTTGAAACCAGCTTCTGACTGGGCCCTTCATCCCAGTCCCCTTTGCCATTTCCCCTGCCATATTGAACCCATCGTCCTCAGTGACCCACCCCCTGGCCTCTGAATGGGCTCTGCCCTGGCCCTTTTGACAGCCTAGCAAAGCTCCCCTTCTTGATGTGAAATATTAGGGGTGCTACAGGCCAGCTCTACTGGAGCAAAATAAAACAAAGCATGCTTATATTTAGGATTTTATTTTTATTTGGGCATCTCTCAACAGGATGATGTTTTGGAAAACCCTAGTCTGGGAGTCAAGAGACCTCATCTCTGCCTTGAATGTAAAAATAGTTTTTGGTGTGAGCTTGTATAAGTGGTCATCTCTCTCCCTCTTGGCTTAGTCTCTCCATCCATAAAATAAAGGAACTGGATTAGGCGTTCTCTTACATACAAGGTACAAAATTTCACAATGGTCTCCATTAATGATACATAATTCCCTCAAAGCAATTTGTGTTCCTGGAAGTCATTTCCCACCTTAAAGCATTTGTTTTGCTTTGGAATTGAGCTACTTCCAGCTCAGATTTTATCACAACTAGACATTTTTGTCTGTATTTTCTATATGATTGAACCCGACACAAATTAGTACAAGGGTGATGAATGAACAGATTAAAGGCTTCGTGCTGAGTTTGAAAGAGGGAGAGGGAGAGAAATAGAGAGAAAGAGAACATGGTCACTAAACTTTCAGGAGGTACCAGTGTGGCAGTGACAAAGGAATCCAGGAGATTCGTGTGTCCCTCACAGCCACACCCATACCCCTTCCCCAAATGCAACCATCAGCAATATCCCCAGTCCTAAAAATAAAGCAGTCATCTATTGGGGGCGGGGGGGTTACCCATTGAGGACATGTTTGGAAATTGGCTAGATTCTTGGGCTCTTAACTCTGTCTCCCCACCCAACCCTGCTGGCTTTCCAGCTTGAGCAGCCAGGTCTTTTCATACGAAATCTTGGTGTATCAACAAGCATTAGTTATACAAAATGGCATTCCAATGATCACTTAAGTGTCACTGAATTAAAAACAGATGGCTCACATTGCCTCTTAAATATATGTGTTAGAACTGAAGGAAGAAATAGTTGACACAAGCTCATACATGTTTTCCCATCTTTCAGTGGCTGGAATGACCCATTTGGTTGAATCCCAAGGCTTCAGAATAGGCTCTCCATCAGTCAGTTTTCTCACCTGTAGAGATGTGATAAGCTCCCAGCATCTCAATGGATCAGTGTTCTCACCTTTGGTATACACTAGAATCACCTATGGAACTTGGACAAGCAAGCTGAGGCTTTGGTCCCTCCCCCAGAAATTCAGATAATTGTTTACAATGGGTCCTGGGCATCAGGCTTTGTTTGAAGCTTGCAAGGTGATTCCAATGAGCAGCCAAGGTTGAGCATGGCTGTGATGCAGGATACCAGGGAGCCTGGGCTCTCCAAAACAAGGAAAAGTTTTCTTCAAATTATTTAGATGACTGTTAAGCTAGGGCTTAGGGTTCACAAACCCTTCAAGCCCGTTGTACAGACTGGGCACACATGCACAGTTACATTAGACAACCAAGAAACACCTGGGTGCATGTGCATATTAACATCAGATGCTTGGCAAGATTCTGAACATCTGAGAGGCCCTTACCATTTTCCTATATTTTCCCAACAGCAAGGAATTCCTGGGCAGGTAGTCAATTTTCATCACTTGGCCCAAAGGCTAGCAAGGCTGTCAGTAGGATTCTAATATCAACTCGAAGACAAGTGTCATGGTTTGAATTCATAGGTTGAAGTGCTAACAACCCCCAGTACCTTAGAACATGACCTTATTTGGAGATAGTTCCCTTGCAGGCGTAATTAGTTAAGATGAGGTCGTTAGAGCGGGCCCTAATCCAATATGACTGGTGTCTTTATAAAAAGGGGAAAATTGGATACAGAGACAGACAAACAGGGACTTAGAACATGACCTTATTTGGAGATAGTTCCCTTGCAGGCGTAATTAGTTAAGATGAGGTCATTAGAGTGGGCCCTAATCCAATATGACTGGTGTCTTTATAAAAAGGGGAAAATTGGATACAGAGACAGACAAACAGGGGGGACACCATGTGAAGATGAAGGCAGAGATCAGGGTGGTGCTTCTTCAAGCCAAAGAACGCCAAAGATGATCAGCAACCCACCAGAAGCTAGGAGAAAGTCATGGAGTAGATTCTTTCTCACAACCCTCAGAAGTAATCAACCCTGCTGTCACCTTGATCTTGGACTTCCCACTTCCTGAACTGAGAGACAATGAATTTCTGTAGTTTACGCCACCCACCCAGTCCGTGGTACTTTGTTATGGCAACCTTGGCAAAAGGATACGACAAGTT
>NW_007738709.1:38630-41748 GCF_000696425.1 Galeopterus variegatus | reverse complement strand
TGGGAGTTCACTACCACATGACAAGCCTTACAAGAAATTCTCAAGGGAGTACTGGATCTGACACCTGAAAAAGAGCCCTCACTACCATGAATACTCAAAAACCACCAGTAAAAAAAAATCCTAATAATAAAGAGAAAAGAAGTTTATCTACCATCCCAAGTAGCCAACAAACACAGAAGACAAACAGTAAATCAGAAAGAAAGGAAAAAAAGATATTTAAAACATCCAAACAAAAATTGATAAAGTGCCAGGAGTAAATCAACACNTAGTGATGTTAAGCATCTTTTCATGGGGTTATTGGCTATTTATATATCTTTTTTTGAAGAAATGTCTATTCAAGTCCCTTGCCCATTTTTTTAATTAGATTGTTTGATTTTGTTGTTGAGTTATAGAAGTTCTTAAGATATTCTTTATATATTTATCGGGTATATGATTTGCAAATACTTTCTCCCATTCTGTGAGATGCCTCTTCGCTCTGTTCATAGTGTCCTCTGATGTACAAAAGTTTTAAATTTTGATGTAGATCAATTTATCTATTTTTTTTTGTTGCCTGTGCTTTTGATGCCATATCTAAGAAATCATTGCCAAATCCAATGTACAGAAAGGTTTTTCTAAGAAAGAGATTTGCAAGCTGATTCTAGGTTTTTTAAGAAATGCAAAGACCCAGTGTAGCCAAAACAATTTTGAAAAAGGATAACAAACTTGCAGGATTAATACTACCTGATTTCATGACTTACTACAAAAGAGGACTAATTAAGTCAGTGAGGTATTGACATAAAGATAGACAAATTGATCAATGGATAGAATAGAGAGTTTAGAAATTAACTCACACATACATGGACAACAAATTTTTGACAAAAGTGCAAGAACAATTCAATGGAGAAAAGATAGTCTCTCTCTCTTTTTTTACAAGTGAGAAACCACCTTTATTTTATTTTTAGAAAAAGCATTTACTATGGCTCATGTGTTAGAAACTTCTTTTTATTTTCAGAAAAAGCATTTGTCAAAGTTCACACATTAGAAACTTAATCCCCAATGCAATGGAGTTGGAGGTGGAGTCTTTAAAAGATGATTAAGAGCTCTCATGAATGGACTAATGTCGTTTTTACAAGAGTAGACTGGCTATTGTGGGAATGGGCTCCTGATACAAGGAAGAGTTTCGATCCCTTCCCCCGACTCTCTGTCATGCGTGAGTGTGCTCTTTTGACCTTCATCCTTCCTCTGTGGGATGATGCAGCAAGAAGCCACTCACCAGATGTGTACCCCTCAATCTTGGACTTTTCGGCTTCCAGATCTGTAAGAAATAAATGTCTGTTCTTTAAAAATTACCCAATTGCAGGTATTCTTATTTATTTATTTATTTTTTAATGCTTAGTTTTGTTTTTTTGGTTATGAATATTCATAGGGTGCAAAGCAAGTCGTCACCACTTGTGCCGAAGATGTGATGGCCAGATCCATACTGGCATCATAAACATTACCACGAATTGTGATTATACCCCATGTCTCCCACCCAATTATCCCCTCAATTATCCCTGACCTCCCTCCCTATCACACTTTCCCCACTTCACTTTGTATCCATAGGTATATATATGACCTGATCAGCATTATTAATCAACTTGAACTGATTAACATTTATAGAACACCCCATCCAACAATAGCAGAATGCACAATCTTCAGTGCACATGAAACATTCACTAAGATATATTGTATTCTGGGCCTCAAAAATACACTTTGAGAAATTTAAAAGGAGAGAAGTCATACATCATATATTTTCAGAAAATGATGGAATTAAACTAGGAATCAATAACGGAAAAATATCTGAATAATACCCAAATATTTGGAAATTTAATAGGACACTTTGAAATGACCCATGCATAAAAGCAGAATCTCAAGAGGAAATGTTTTTAATATTTTGAAGTGACCTACAGGTGAACCTCCACCACTGAGAGAGGCCCCAGCCACTGTCAACCCCCGGGACTGGAGGCAGCATCCATCAACAAAACTCCCTCACATTGCTCCAGCCACCAGGGTGGAACAAGTAGACTGCAATAGCCTTTGCCACAATGACTGAACACCAAAGGAGAGATACTAGAAATATGAAAAACCAAGAAAGTATGGCATCACCAAAGGAATATAATAACTCTCAAGTTCTAGATGCTATAGAACAGGAAGTCCTTGAAATGACTGACAAGGAATTTCGAACAACAATTCTGAGGAAACTAAATGAGACACAAGAAGACTCAGTTAGACAACACAACGAAATGAAAAAGAGTGCACAGGATCTGAAAGAGGAAATGTACAAAGAAATCAGTGCCCTGAAAAAGAATGTACCAGAACTTGCAGAACTGAAGGATTCATTCAATGAGATTAAAATTTTAAAAAAGCACAACAGAGAGCTTAAATAGCAGGCTAGAAAAAGCAGAAGAGAGAATATCTGAACTTGAAGATGGCTTGTTTGAAATACCACAGGTGGACAGAAAATAAAAGAATAAAGAGTTTAAAAACTTGAAGAAAATCTAACTTGAAGAAAATCTAAGAGAGATAACAGACAACCTCAAGCACTCAAATATCTGAATCATGGGTATTCCAGAGGGGGAGGAAAAAGTAAATGGCATTGAAGATATGTTCAATGAAATAATAGCTGAAAACTTCCCAGATATAGGGAGAGATACAGATCTTCATATACAAGGGGCTCAAAGATATCCCATATATTCAACCCCAAAAGGTCCCCTCCAAGACATGTGATAGCCAAACTGGCAAAACACAAAGACAAAGAAAGAATCTGAAAAGTTTTAAGAGAGAAGCATCAAGTCACTTGTAAGTGAACCCCTATCAGACTAAGATCAGACTTTTCATCAGGAACCCTAAAAGCCAGAAGAGAAAGGGATGATATATTCAAAATAGTAAAAGACAAAAATTGCCAAACAAGAATACTTTACCCAGCAAGGGTATCATTCTTTCTTTTTTTTTTCCCCCCGTCTTTTTTCGTGTCCGGCAATGGATCACAACCCTCAGTGTCGCGCCTGTACTGGACCGGGACCAGCAATGGGATCGCAACCCTTGGTGTTGTGCCCGCACCTCACTCAGCCAGTGAGCGGCCGGTCTGTATGTGGGATCC
>NW_007738709.1:19345-37630 GCF_000696425.1 Galeopterus variegatus | reverse complement strand
AAAAAAAGATATTTAAAACATCCAAACAAAAATTGATAAAGTGCCAGGAGTAAATCAACACCTTTCAATAGTAACTCTTAATGTAAAAGAAATACATTCCCCATTCAAAGACACAGACTGATTGGATTAAAGAGATGGATCCAACAATATACTTCCTTCACCTGAGAGGCTCACCTCACCTGTAAAGACACATAGCCTAAGAGTAAAAGGATAGAAAAACATATGCCATGCAAATAGATACCAAAACCAGGCTGGAGTACCTATTCTTATATCAGGTAGAATAGACTTTAACTCAAGAATCATAAAAAGAGATAATGAAGGCCACTATATAATGATAAAAGGATCTATACAACAAAAAGTCATAACAATCATAAATATATATGCACCCAACAACAGGGCAGCCAAATTTATAAAGGAAACACAGTTAGACCTATCAAAAGAGATAGACATTAATACCATAGTAGCAGAGGACCAGAACACCCCACTGTTAACATTGGACAGATCATCTAGGCAAAAAATCAACAGAGAAACATAAAATCTACACAACATTTTAGACCAATTGGACTTAGCAGATATCTACAGAACATTTGACCCAACAATCTCAGAATATACATTCTTTTCATCAGCACAAGGAACATTCTCCAGCATGGACCACATGTTAGGTCACAAAGTCTCAGCACATTCAAAAAAAGTGGAATTATTCCATGCATTTTTTCAGACTACAACGGATTAAAGATAGAAATCAATAACAACCCAAATTCTGGAAATTTTATAAATACAGGGAAATTAAACAACATTCTACTTAATGACCTATGGGTCCAAGACAAAATTAAACAGGAAATGAAAAAATTTATTGAAACTAATGAAAATAATGACACATCACTCCAAAATTTGTGGGATACTGTGAAAGCAGTGCTAAGGGGGAAATTTATTCCACTAAATTCTTACTTTAGAAGAACAGGAAGATGGCAAGTAAACAACCTAACATTTCACCTTAAAGAACTGGAAAAACAAGAACAATCCAAACCCAAAGTTAGTACACAGAAAGAAATAATTAAGATCAGAAGCAGAAATAAATGAAATAGAAATCCCAAACATAATACAACAGGTCAATGAAACAAAAAGTGGATTCTTTGAAAAGATAAATACAATTGACAAACCATTCACAAGGTTAACTAGAAAAAGAAGAGAGAGACACAGGTAATGAAAATTAGAAATGAAAATAGTGATATTATAATTGATACTTCAGAAATATAAGGAATCATCAAAGACTACTATAAACAACTATATGCCAATAAATTTGAAAATCTGCAAGAAATGGATACATTTTTGGACACATGCAATCTACCAAGACTGAGTGAAGAAGACATAGAAAAACTGAACAGACGAATAACAGTCAAAGAGATTGTAGCTGTTTTCAGCAGTCTCCCAACAAAGAAAAGCCCAGGACCAAATAGATGGGTTCACTGCAGAATTCTACCACACCTTTAAAGGAGAATTAGTACCAATTCTCTACAAACTATTCCAAAAAGCTGAAACAGAGGCCACTCTCCCCAACTCATTCTATGAGGCAAACATCACACTGATACCACAAAGAAAAAGAAAGAAAGAGAAAAGAAAAGAAAAAAGAAAACTACAGGCCAATATCTTTGAGGAATATAGATGCAAAAATCCTCAATAAAATACTAATAGAATGCAGCAGCACATACATAAAATTATACATCATGATCAAATGGGATTTGTCCCAAAGATGCAAGGTTGGTCCAACATACACAAATCAATAAATGTGATACTCCACATCAATAAAATCAAACACAAAAACTAGATGATCTCTACAGATGCTGAATAAGCTTTTGACAAAATTTAACATTCATTCATGATAAAGACTCTCTATAAATTGGGTATAGAAGGAAAGTATCTCAACACAATTAAAGCCATATATGAACAATCTGCTGCCAGTATCATCCTGAATGGAGAAAAATTGAAAGCTTTTTCCTTAACAACAGGAACAAGACAAGGATGACCACTCTAGCCACTCCTATTCAACATAGTGTTGGAAGTACTAGCCAGAGCAATCTGGGAAGAGAAGAAAAAAAAGGGCATTGAGATTGGAAAACATGAGGTCAGACTATTCCTGTTTGCAGATGACATGAATGACTTCAGCAAAGTTGCAGGATACAAAATCAACACAGAAAATCAGCACCATTTGTATATTCTAATGGTGAACTGGCAGAAAAAGAAATCAAGAAAGCTAACCCATTTACAATAGTCACCAAAAAAGCAAAATACTTAGGAATAAATTAAAACAAGGGCATGAAAAATCTCTATGGCGAGATCTACAAACCACTGTTGAGAGAAATTAAAGAGGACACAAGGAGATGGAAAGATATCCCATGCTCTTGGATTGGAAGAATTAATATTGTGAAAATGTCCATGGTACCCAAAGTTATCTGCAGATTCAACCCAATCCCCATCAAAATTCCAATAAAATTTTTCTCAGAATTGGAAATAACAATCCTAACATTCGTATGGATGACCAAAAGACCACGAAGAGCCAAAGCAATCCTCAGCAATAAAAATAAATAAATAAAGCAAGGGGCATAATACTACCTGACTTTAAACTATACTACAAAGCAATAGTAACAAAAACAGCATGGTACTGACATAAAAACAGACACACCAACCAATGGAAGAGAATAGAGAATCCAGAAATCAACCCATTCCCCCACAGCCATATGATCTTTGACAAAGGCACCAACACTACACACTGGGGAAGAGACTGCCTCTTCAGTAACTGGTGCTGGGAAAGTTGGATATTTATAGGTAGTAGAATGAAACTAGATCTGTACCTCTCACCATATACCAAAATCAACTCAAAATGGATTAAAGAATTAAATTTACATCCTGAAATAGTAAAACTCCTCAAAGAAAATATAGTGGAAACACTCCAGGAATTAGGAGTGGATACAGACTTCATGAATACAACCCCAAATGCACAAGCAACAAAAGGAAAAATAAACAAATGAGAAACTAAACTATCTAAAACTAAATCAAACTATATCAAAACTATATCAAACTAAAAAGCTTCTGCACAGCAAAAGAAGCAATTAACAGAGTGAAAAGACAACCAACAGAGTGGGAGAAAGTATTTGCAAAATATACATCTGACAAAGGATTAATATCCAGAATATACAAGGAACTCAAACAACTTTACAGCAAAAAAACCCAAGTAACCAAATTAAAAAATGGGCAAAGGCGCTGAATAGGCATTTCTCAAAGGAAGACATATGAATGGCCAACAGACACATGAAAAAGTGCTCAACATCACTCAGCATTTGGGAAATGCAAATCAAAACCACACCGAGATACCATCTCCCTCCAGTTAGGATGGCTAATATCCAAAAGACTCTGAATGATAAATGCTGGGTATGTTGCACAGAAAAAGGAACCCTCCTACGCTGTTGGTGGGACTGTGGAATGGTGCATCCCTTAAGGAAAACAGTCTGGAGTTTCCTCAAACAACTACCGGTAGATCTACCATATGACCCAGCTATTCCACTGCTGGGTATATACCCAGAGGAATGGAAAACATCATGTCGAATGGATACCTGTACTCCTATGTTTATTGCAGCACTATTTTCAGTAGCCAAGGGTTGGAACCAGCCTAAATGCTCATCATCAGATGAGTGGATAAGGAAAATGTCACATACCTACACATGGATTACTACTCTGCTATGAAAAAGATGAAATACTACCAATTGCAGCAATATTCATGAACTCAGAGAAAATTACATTAAGTGAAATAAGCCAGGCACAGAAAGAGAAAACCGCATGTTCTCACTTATTTGTGGGAGCTAAGAAAAATAAATAAGTAAATATACAAATCAATCGGCGGCGGGGGGAGGAAGAAGACACAATTCCTTGATCTTGTTAAGACAAGTGAACAGATATGATGTTTATGTGGTGGAGGGGGGAGAAAGAGGGAGGAAAAGTGGAATTGGTAAAGGGATATGAAAATCAACTATGTTGTATGTTGATAAATTAAAATAATAAAAAAATTCTGAAGTAAATAAAAATGAAAATGCAACTGAATCAAAATTTGTGTAATGCATATATACAGGGTTTAGAAAGAAGTTTACAGCATTAAATAAATAAATTTATAGCATTAAATAAATAGAAAGAAGAGTGATCTAAAATGAATACCTAAGCCTGTCACTTAACAAACTAGAGAAATAAGAGCTAATGAAACATAAAACAAATGGATGAAAATAAATAATGAAAGTGGCCTAAGAAGGAGGCATCAGGGAACTGTCTCAATACTGCTCAGAATGCCCTGGCCCTGGAAACCCACCTGAACTTCGGCTAAGAGCCCAGATGCACAGCAGAGCATGGGTCTCCTTGGACACAGGAGATGTCTTCTGTAAGAAAAAACCACGACCACTGCCACCTAATCCCAAATACGAAACACTTCCGGTCCCAGGCATTTCGGATAAGGGATATTCAACCTGTAACATAAATGTACACTGATATATGTATGTGAATATAAATATACATTGCACATAATTATAAAAAAAAGAATAATCAATGAAATTGAATACAGGAAAAAATAGAAAAAAATCAACAAAACCAAATACTGGTTCTCTAAAATGATTAGTTAAATTTATGAAGTTCTAGCCAGGCTAACCACAAAAAAAGAGAGAAGACAGTGAGTACCAATTTCAGGAATAAAAGAGGGGTCATCACTACTGAATCTATGGACATTAAAATGATAACAAGAGGAAGCTATGAATAACTCTATGCCCACAAATTTGATATCTTACTGGAAATGGACTAATTTCTTGAAAGACACTACTATGAAAATTCACTCAAGGAAATATAAATAACCCAATTAGTCCTGTATCTATTAAATAAACTGAATAAGTAATTTAAAACCTTCGGAAAAAATGAGAGAAAGAAAGAAAGAAAAAGAAAGAAAGAAAAGAAAATTTCTGGCCTACGATGGTTTTACTGAATTCTAACATTTATGGATAAAGTAATACTAATTCTACATGATTTCTTTGAAAAAAAATATTTGTTGTTTTGATATGGTATCAAATCTCAAATTTTTCCCTCATATAATTAGTAAAAATGAAGAGAGGCTGCAAGCCTCACCACGTGGGGGTGCCTACCAATCATTTCCACATCCGAGTGATCTGGAGATTATCTCACACATATTCTTATTAAGTTATAGTACATGCCAGTGTGTATCTGTGACATTGCTCTTACTACATTGTATTTACTTGTCTGGTTCTATGTCTGCCTCATTAAAGTTTTTGAAATCAGGGACCCTTGTCTCATTTGTCTTTGTCACACAACATCTGACACAGTATACAATTCTAGGTATACATTTGGTGTTTAACAAATGCTTGTTGAATGCACAGGTAGGTAGTGTGCTGTAGGTCATGTAAAGTATTATGGTCTTCTGGATTATACGCAAGTAATTCTGCTCTCCCACCCTCATCAAATGAATAGAAGACAAAATGTAAGAAAGAAAAAGCACAAGAGGGTGGTTGGGTGTGTCATTTTAATATTACAAAATGATGGGTTTAAAGAAAGCTTGGTAAAGTCCTTACATGAGATTGTGAGGAGTGATGGAAGTGTCTGCAGGGAAATTTGATAACAGCCAGGCTCACAAGAGGATGCTTGGTGTGATCATCCCAATGATCATTCTGATACCCTGCCATCAGAGGACAAAAAAGCAAAATAAATGTGCTAAAGACAGATGGAGGCAAAACGGCATGAGACATTCCTATAAACTTAAAATTGTCCTGAATGATTTAACTTGTTCAGATGAAGTAGTCAGGTAAAACCAGAGTTTTACTAGAATTAACCAAATCGAAAAAGTTAAGTACAAATTCATTCATTTATACTTTCAGTAAATGTTTACTTGGTGCCTCCTCTGTGCCCATCACAGAATAATTATATCTAAGGTGCAAATTTAACTGGATGTGCTCAAGAGCATATTAGACACTGTGTATGGGAGAAAATAAACAGTAAATCTGAGGATACAAAAATAGCAAAACCCAAAGGACAGTAACCTCAGTTTGTCCCAGAAAATATTCTGGAATATTTGTAGGAGCCTGACCCAGCCACCACCAAGGGGTGCCAGTGCAACAGGCAGCCATGCAGGACCCTGGTGAGAGGGCCCCACCCCTGAGAACCTGACCCATCTGCCACTGAGGGTGCTAGCACGATAGGCAGCCATGCCATCAGCAACACTCCCAGCCTCTGCCACAGACACCAGTGCTAAATGAGTGGGCCATGACAACAACTGCCACAACAACTGCTGCCACAAGCGTCACTCAATGCCACATCATCAGACACCACTACCTCACAGGTGGCCCACTGACCACTTATCAGCATAGACAGGAGAATCACCAGTGGAGCTCAGGGAAAGAGGAAAGAAAAAAGGGAAAACCCACCCAGTGTCATCCATTCAAATTAAGGAGCACTAATATACTCCAGTGCACCCAGCAGAGATGGAGCAGCTAGCCAGGGTGCCAACAGGACCACCCAAGAATACCCATCATAACCTAATTGGGACAAGACTCCAGGGTGTTACCTCCCCCCAAAATTTGAGACCTTGCCCACATCCTGACAAACCAACATAATGTCGCCAACCTCAGCAAGGAAGTACTAAGTACCTCAGGGACTACACAACAGAGGCACTCTCACGCAACTCCAACAATGAATTTAGCAAAAGACCTACAGGGAGACTACACTGTTGCATCTACCTGGAGCCAATAGTAAAACACCCCATTCTGCAGTCATTATAAGACACATCTACAAGAGGAACTCCCTCTCCACAAACACCACTCCAGGGTACTAGAAAGAGCAACTGCTCTACCAGACGACTAGACACCAGCTAGAAATGTGAAAAAAAAACAATGAAATATGACATCACCAAAGGAATGTAATAATTCTCAATTACTAGATCCTATAGAACAGGAAGTCCTTGGAATGGCTGAAAAGGAATTTACAGCAACAATCATAGGAAAACAATGAGATACAAGAAGACACAGTTAGACAGCACAGCAAAATGAGAAAAAGTATCCAAGACCTGAAGGAGGAAATGTACAAAGAAATTAATGGCCTAAAACAGAATGTAGCAGAGCTCATGGAGCTGAAGGATTCATTCAACAAAATAAAAAACTCAACAGAGAGCTTAAACAGCAGGCTAGAACAAGCAGAAGAGAGAATTTCTGATCTTGATGATGGTCTTTTTGAAATAACCCAGGTGGACAAAAAAAGAAAGAAGAATTTAAAAAACAGAGAAGATCTAAGAGAGATAGCAGACAACCTTAAGCACACAAATATCTGAATCATGGCTATTCCAGAAGGGGAGGAAAAAGGAAAAGCCATTGTAAGCATATTCAATAAAATAACAGTGGAAAACTTCCCAGGTATAGAGAGAGATGTGGACCTTCAGATCCAGGAGGCTCAAAGTTCCCCAAAGAGATTCAACCCCAAATGGTCCTCTCCAAGACATGTTATAGGCAAATTGGCAAAGCTGAAAGACAAACTGAGAATCTTAAAGGCAGCAAGAGAAAAGCATCAAGTCACCTATAAGGGAGCCCCTATTGGACTAATAGCAGACTTTTCATCAGAAACCCTAAAGGCCAGAAGAGAATGGGATTATATAATCAAAATACTAAAATACAAAAATTGCCAGCCAACAATTACATACCCATTGAGGTTATGCTTCAGAAATGAAGGAGAAATGGAATATTTCAGAGACAAATCAAAACTGCAGGAATTCACCACCACACAGCCACCCTACAAGAAATCCTCATTAGAGTATTGGACCTGGCATCTGAAAAACAAGCATCGCTACCATGAATACACAAGAAAGAACAACACCCACCAGTAGAATGAAAATGCAAATGACAAAAAGAAAGGAACTTTATTTAACCACCTCAAGAAAACAACAACACAGAAGACTAACAATAATGCAGAAAGAAAGGAACAAAAAATATTTTAAACAGCCAAACAAATATTGATAAAATGCCTGGAGTAAATCGACACCTTTAAATAATAACTCTTAATGTAAAAGGAATAAATCCCCACTCAAAAGACACAGACTGGTTGAATTACAAAGATAGACCCTACAATGTGCAGTCTTCAAGAGACCCACCTCACCTGTAAAAACACACACAGATTAAGAGCAAAAGGATGGAAAAAGTTATACCACTCAAGTAGAAAACAAAAAATGAGCAGGAGTAGCTATTCTTATTCCAGATAAAATAAACTTTAAACCAAAAACCACAAAAAGAGACAAAGAAGGCCACTGTATGATGATACAGGGATCGATCCAGTTAGAAGACACTACAATCATAAATATGTATGCACCCAACATCAGAGCAGCTAGATATATGAAGAAAACTCTATTAGACTCAAAGAAAGAGATAGACCCAAATACCATAATAGTTGGGGACCTGAACACCCCTCTCTCAACATTGGACAGGTCATCTAGGGAAAAAATCAAAAGAGAAGCACAAGATCTAAACAGCACTCTAGAACCATTGGATTTGGCAGACATCTACATAACATTTCATCCAAAATCCAAGGAATATGCATTCTTCTCATCAGCACATGGAACAGTCCCCAGGATAGACCAATATTAGGTCACAAATCAAGTCTCAACAAATTGTAAAAGATCAAAATTATTTCATGTATTTTTTCAGACTACAATGAATTAAAACTAGAAATCAATAACAAATGAAACTCTGGAAACTATACAAATGCATGGAAATTAAACAACATTCTCCTGAATGACATAGGGGTGAAAGAAGAAATGAAACAGATAATCAAAACATATCTTGAAACTAACAAAAATAATGACACATCATATCAAAACCTGTGGGATACTACAAAAGCAGTACATAGAGGGAAGTTTATCACAATAAACACTTACATCAGAAGAATAAAAAGAGTGTGAATAAACAACCTAATGCTACACCTCAAAGAACTGGAAAAACAAGCACAATCCAACCCCAAAGTTAGTAGACAGAATGAAATAATTAAGATCAGAGCAGAGCGAAATGAAATAGAGTCTCCAATAATGATATGGAAGATAAATGAAACAAAAAGTTGGTTTTTTGAGAAGATAAACAAAATAGACAAGCTGTTAACTTGAGTAACTAAAAATGAAGAGAGAAGACACACATAACAAACATTAGAAATGAAAAAGGAGACATTACAACCAATACCACAGAATCATTAGAGACTATTACAAACAACCATGTGCCAACAAATTTGAAAACCTGGAGGAAATGGACAAATTTCTGGACACATACAAACTACCCAGACTGAACCAAGAAGACACAGAAAGCCTGAACAGACCAATAACAAGCAACAAGATCAAAACAGTAAACAACAGTCTCCCAACAAAGAAAACCTCAGGTCTGGATGGCTTTACTGCTGAATTCTACCAAACCTTTAAAGAAGAATTAGTACCAATTCTCTTCAAACCATTCCAAAAAATTAAAACAGAGGCCATTCTCCCAAACTCATTCTATGAGGCAAACATCACCCTGATACCAAAACCAGATGAAGATACAACAAAAAAGAAAAGTATATGCCAATATCTTTGATGAGCATCGATGAAAAAATCCTCAATAAAATAGAATATAGCAACACATCCAAAAAATTATATAGCACGATCAAGTGGGATTCATCCCAGATAAGCAAGGATGGTTCAACATACACAAGCCAATAAATGCAATACACCAGATCAACAAAATCAAAGACAAAAAACATATAATTATCTCAATAGATGCAGAGAAAGCATTTGACAAAATTCAGCATTCATTCACGATAAAGACTGCCTATAAATTTGGTAGAGAAGGAAAATATCTCAATACAATTAAAGCCATATATGACAAACCCACTGCCAAAATCATGCAGAATGTGGAAAAGTTGAAAGATTTTCCCTTAAGAATAGGGACACGATAAGAATGCCCATTATTGCTACTCCTATTCATCCTAGTATGGGAAATACTAGCCAGAGCAATCAGGGAAGAGAAAGAATTAAAGGGCATCCAGATTGGAAAAGATGATGTCAAATTGTCCCTGTTTACACATGGCATGATTGTATATAGAGAGGAGCCAAAGACTACAAAAAAACTCAAAATTGATAAACTATTTCAGCACATTTGCAGGATGCAACATGAGCACTCAAAAATCAGTAGCATTTTTATACCCCATCAATGAACTTGCAAAAAAAAAAATCAAGAAAGCTAGTCCAATTAAATATGCACCAATAAAATAAGATATCTAGGAACAAAGTTAACCAAGGATGTGAAATATCTCTATGATGAGAAGCAAAAATAACTGTTGAAAGGAATTATAGAGGACACAAGGAGATGGAAAGATATTCCATGCTCTTGGATTGGAAGAATTAACATTGTGAAAATGTCCATTCTACTAAAAGTGATCTACAGATTCAACTCATTCCTCATCAAAATACCAATGACGTTCTTCACAGAAATGAAAAACACAATCCTAACATACATAAGGAGCAACAAAAGACCCTGGATAGCCAAAGCAATCATGAGCAAAGAAAAATTAAATAAATAAATAAATAAATAAATATAAATAAATAAATAAATGAATGAATAAATAAAGCCGGAGGTATGACATGACCATATTATACTACAAAACTATAGTAACCAAAACGGCATGGTACTGTCATAAAAACAGTCACATGGACCAATGGAACAAAATAGAGAACCCAGAAATCATCCCTTATGCCTGTAGCCAACTGATCTTCAACAAAGACACCAAGAATATACACTGGGGAAAAGACTGCCTCTTCGATAAATGGTGCTGGGAAAATTGGACATTCATATGTAGGAGAATGAAACTAGACCCATACTTCTCACCGTATATCAAACTCAACCCAAAATGGATTAAAGAATTAAACATATGTCCTGTTACTATAAAATCCCTAACAGGAAACATAGGGAAACACTTCAGGAAGTAGGACCGGGCAAAGACTTTATGCATACAACCTGAAAAGCACAGACAACAAAAGGAAAAATAAACAAATGGGATTATAGCAAACTAAAAAGCTTCTGCATGGCAGCAGAAGAAATAATTGACAGAGCAAAAGGACAACTAACAGAGTAGGAGAAAATATTTGCAAAATATGCATCCAACAAAGGATTAATATCCAGAATATACAAGGAACTCAAACAACTTAGTAAAAAAAAAACAACAAGTAATCTGATTTAAAAATGGGCAAAGAAGCTGAATAGGCATTTCTCAAAAGGAAGATATATAAATGGCCAACAGACACATGAAAAAGTGCTCAGCATCACTAGGCATCAGGGAAATGCAAATCAAAACCACATTGAGACATCATCTCACTCTAGTTAGACTGACTGTTATCAAAAAGAGAGAATAACAAATGTTGACAAGGATGCAGAGAAAGGGGAACCCTCCTACACTGTTGGTGGGACTGTAAAATGGTGCAGCCATCATGGAAAATGGTATGGAGTTTCCTAAAATGACTATGGATAGAACTTCCATATGACCCAGCAATCCCACTGTTGGGTGTGTACCGAAAGGAATGGAAATCATCATGTCAACAGGATGTCTGTACTCCCATGTTTATTGCAGCTCTATTTATGATAGCCAAGAGTTGGAATCAACCTGAATGCCCATCGTTAGATGAGTGGATAAGGAAAATGTGGTATGTTTATACAATGGAATGGCACTCTTCTATAAAAAGGAATGCAATACTGACATTTGCAGCAACATGGATGAACTTAGAGAAAGTTATGTTAAGTGAAATGAGCCAGGCACAGAAAGAGAAATACCACATGCCCTCACTTATATGTGGGAACTAATAAAAAAATAAACAAATAAATAAAAAAGGTAAAGAAAGATACAACAATCACAGTAATGTGTTGAACTTTTTAAGAGACTAGAACAGAACTGAGGTTGTCAGGGGTGGGAAAGGGGGAGAGGGAGAGGAGAAAGGGAGGAATTGGTAAAGGGCCATGAAAATCGATTACATTGTATAATGATGTACTAATTATCCTGATTTGAACATCACATATTGCACACTGGTATTGATGTTCAATGCTGTACCCCACTGATAACGTACAGTCAACTATATCCCAATAAAAAAAATTTAAAAACAGATTATTTGTAGGAATAAAAAATATCCAGCATCTAACAAAGTAAAATTCACAATGTCTGGCGTCCAGACAAACTGGGCATGCAAACACATGGGAAAATACTCTCCTGTAACAAGGGGGGAAATCAATTAAAGGTGACTCCAAACCGACAAAGATATTAAAATTAGACAAGGACATTTAAAACAGTCATAATAATATTCCATGTGTTGAAAAGGTTAAATTTAGTCATGGAAGACATTTACGAAAAGTAATCAAAATTGGACTTCAAGAAATGAAAACTAAGACATGTGATATAAAAAATAAAATGGATGGAATGTATAGCATACTAGACTCTGCAAAAGAAAAAAATAGTGTGTAGAAGGTTAGAAATCCTGATTCTCATTTGATTTTTAGAATAGCGTTTTTAGGTCATGCATGTATGGGACAAAAGTCCTTGATTGAGGGCCAAGTCCACAGCCAGTGGCCAAAAGCCTATCTAATCAATTCTTATCAAGTATATGTTGATTCTCAGTTGATGTTTAGAATAGGGTTTTTAGGTAGTGCATGTATGTGACAAAAGTCCTCGATTAAGGGACAAAAGTCCACAGCCAGTGGGCAAAAGCCCATCTAATTAATTCTAGTCACTGTTTAGGGATGGGATTATGTACTTTGACTATTTAACATACTGATTATTGTTAAAAGATGTTGAAAGAACTGATGTAGGGAAAAATATGAAAAAATGTTTGCTAAGGGCAAGCTGTTTGTTGGTAGAAAGTTGAGAGAATTATCATAAGAATGCAACTTTTGCTTAAATCATTTAAGGAGAGGTTATATTTTGGATCAGATAATGATTGCAGTCTGATCAATTTAGCTTTTTGCAGATCGTACTTTGGAATGTCACCTTGTTAATTTAAATGATGCTACTAGTTTCCATTATTTAAGCTATACTTAGCTATAGATAACTTTTGTCATATTGCCTATGTCTTTGTGTCCTTTTAAAATGATTGAATCAACTGATTTTTCTTGTGAAACTTCCTTATCTTTACAATAAAAAACAGAAACTAACTTTGAATCACAGCTGTACCCAGTTTTCTCCTTTTCACCGAGGAGATGCTGAGGTGCAGTCCCTTTGGGCTTCTCATTGCATTCATGTTGCTTTGAGTAATCCTTTCTTGCATCTCCATTACACAGCAAGAAGTGTAACAATAGTGAGCCCAAAGACATAGCAATATAAACTATACAAATAATACACAGAGAGAAATTTGAAGTGCAAAAAAAGAACAGGTTATCTGGAAGCTGCAGAACAACTTTAAGTTTCCTAAAATATATGTAATTGGGGTCACTAAAGGAGGGAGGCATAAAAATAACTAAAGAAATAATGGCCAAAACATCCCAAACTTGTTGAAAATTATATACCCACAAACATAAGGCTCAAAATCCCCAACAACTAGAAACATGAATGTATTAGTCCATTTCTGTTGCTTATAACAAAATACCTGAAACTAGATGATTTATAAAGAAAATGAAATTTATTGATTACAGATTCTGTGGCTGAAAGTCCATAGTCCAGGGAACATAGTGGTGAAGGTCTTGGTGGTGGCGACAGTGATGGCAGGGTGTCACATTGCAAAATGGTGGAGCAGAGGGAGAGTAATCTCCTCATTCACTGACTTTTTAAAACCCTCAGAACTATGCCCCTGACCACCATGATTAATCCGTTCCCTACTGCAAGGTTCTACAATCCAATCACCTCTTCAAGGCTCCACCTTTCAAATACCATAATAGGATTTCCCACCCTCTTAATGGTCACAGTGGGGGCTAAAATTCTAATACATAAAACTTGGGGGACACAATTCAAGCTTCAGGGAGTTTTGGGGGGACTAAATAATTCAATAATTCAATCCACTACAATGAAGAAAACTTCATTAAGGCCCATCAGAATCTAAGTTCTCAGGTGCATCTATAGAGAGAAATCTGAAAAGCAGTCAGAGAAAAGAAAGTCACATTACAGTAAGAGAAACATAGGTAAGGATAGCAGCAGATTACTTGTCAACAATGCAAGTAAAGAAAGGGGAGCAACATTTTTAAAGTACAGAAGACCAAAACTTTTCATGCTTGACATCTATACTGGGCAAAAAGAGCTTTCAAGAAGGAAAGTGAAATAATGGCTCTTTCAACATTCAAAATCTCAAAGAATTTATCATCAGAAGACTGCAAGAAATATTAAAGGAGGTTCTTCAGGCAGAAGGAAAATATTACCAGAGGAGAAACGTGGATCTATTCAAAAGATTAAAGAGCACAGGAAATGGCAAATGCATGGGTACACACATAAGATTTTTCCTAGTTATTTCAAATATCATTGACTGTTTAATAATAATAATGCATAGTGGGGTTTATGAGATATGCAGAAGTAAAATGTATTACAATAGCGCAAAGGTCAGGGGAGACAAAATGAAAACATACTATTGTAATATCGTTATAATATACGTGATGTTTATATTGTCACTTGAAGGTAGACAGAGATAAGATAAAGATATAATACAAATTTTAAAACAACCAGCAAAATGATAACACAATGGAAGAGACGTTTGATAGGAGGCATGATGAGGGCTTGGGGTCATGGAAGATACCACCTGGGATGAGCCCAACAGTCGACAGAGATCAATATGATGAATTAATCCATTTGTGAGGCTGAGGCCATAATTGGGAATGAATCCAGCTGTGGTTCTGATGTTATTATAAAAGATAAGTCCAGGTGCTGGGCTAAGATCATCTGATGGACCATCAAGCAGTAACAGAAGTGGTTGAGAGTGAGACCGTGGACCTCACTGTGTTTGTAATAATCTTGGGCTGAATTTAGGACCTTCAGATGTAAAGCCTTGTTGGTTGCAGACTCACAGAAGTGCATGAATATAGTTGGATAAAGAAGGGCACGGTAAGCAAGAAAAGAGGCTGCCATCTTGTAATTACTTTGGGAATATAATCCCCACATGAAGATTTCCATTGCCCTTTCAGTGATGATCTGACATGTATTTCGAGAGGCAAGATCTGGGCATAGAGACATTAATTCAAGCATCTTAACAGTGTTGCATGCCACAAGTATGAGCGCTTCCTCCTGTGTGGTGTTACTCTTGTGAGTTTAGAATAGCCTGTTTTAAAAGAGACTGTTTTGAACACTAGAAAATTTCACAAGTGAAGTGGGAATGAAATTATGGTTCCATTTAATGGTCTGATACAGCAGTATTATTAAAGATGCCAAATAAGTACATGTGGCAGCGTGGCCAAAATATAGTCCAGTAGCTGTCCTATTTCCAGGTGGGGTCCTCCCAATGACCTGCAGTATCCCAGGCACACGTTATTACCCATAGTAAGCGTAGCCAGGCTATCATAAGCAAGAAGGCCAAACAAGAATATGCATGCTGTGAGAATGCTATAACCTGAGGCACTGGGGAGCCACTGACAGGATGGGCACAGTGTGGACTGGTTAACATCCTCATTCCATGTCTATGTGGATGAGCATAGCCTGCATTCTTTAGTGGAGGATGCTCTTGGATGAGACCAATTTTTTTATCCTTGGCTCTTTCTTCTCTACACTATGTTGTGGGTGTGGGTCCTGGAGCTATGTTCTCTACTTCCTGAGTGACATTATTAATGAAACATCCATGGCAGCCAGAAAATTTGGGCAAAGCCGGTAGCTTAGGCACATCATCATCATCATCATCACCACCATCACCATCACCATGCCAGAATAGCTCTAAAAGATTGCCAGAGGGTCAGTCAATAATGAGTGGATCATAAATAACTATACTTGCTCTAGCTTCCATCTTAGTTGGAATGGGGGCTGGAATGAAAAAGGGGTAGATAAAAGGGGAGGAGAGGCAGAGAAGAATGCCCAGTTTAGTGTAAACCTGATATGCCAAGTGTTACCAAAGAACCAAAGATAGCCAGGAAAGAAAATTGATTGATGTGTTTTTGTGCACTTTAATATGGAATAAGTGGCCACGAGGCCAGAAATTTAGTATAAAGGGGTCACAGGAAGGAGGAAGAGCCATTTAGAAGACCATATTTTTTTTTCTTATTTCAGTAAGGTTTGCTTAAGCAAGCCACTGTGACACTCTATAAGACCTGCTGCCTCAGGACAACAGGCAAGGTGAATATTCCATTGAATTCCTTGTTCAAGGGTCCAGTATTGTGTGTTTTGAGAAGTAAAGTGAGTGCGTTGAACACCATTGATAATGTACAGAACTCCATAGGGAATGAACTGTGTTTTAGGGAGGCACTGTAAGGTACGTTAAACAATGGCAGTTCTAGTGTATTGGGAGAGCAAGATGCTGGTGCACCTATTCACCAGGGTTAAGGTATATAAGGAGTGGCACCAGTAGAGGGAGGCAGTGGCCCGATAAAATCACTCATGGGGTAGCACTCCAGAGATTATACCACCAATGCCAGCTCTTTCTCCATAGAGTGCATTAGCTTGTCAGCATATGGGCCATGGCAGAGGAGAGGGGCAGCCCTTTGTATTCAGCTCAAGCCTCAAGGGCAGAAGGACCTCCACGACCTGATGTTTCATGAGCCCAACAAATGAAAAGTAAGAGAATGGAATCTGTAGTGTTATCTCAAGAAGTTTGTCCCCAGTCTCTAAAATTATATTAATCTATCACCTTGGTCATTAAATTGGCCTTCAATAGTCTCATCCTTGACGTGGGCAGAGATATCCATAACCATAATACATATCTTTTATATCTGAAAGGCAAGGAATTTCCAAATTCCTTATCTCAAAGGGGCAGGTAGCAAAATTTTTTGAATGCTTTCTGAATACAGAATTGTTGCTGCCGTTGCCCAGACCAAATAGCTAGACCATTGGCAATGACTTAGGAGTCTGTAAAGAGGTGAAACTGGTGCTGATTGCTGGCCAGGGAATCCTCCATTGCTAATGTGACTTCCAGAAGTTCAGCCAATTGTGCTAACTGTGGATGCCATCATTTGTTAGGGGTGTCCTGGCTAAGGGATGAAAAACATCAGTCCTCCAACTAGCTCTGTAGCATTTGATGACAGCACTAACATCATAGAGTATATGAACTTCCTTTGGTGTTCACTCAGCTGATCACAAGGGGAGCCCCAGGTAGCCAAGGAGTCTGAGAGAGAGGTGACCTCCCAGTGTCATGGCATCTGGCAAGAGACTGAAGATGGGGGAGGCCACGTCCTCCTGCAGGTGTGATATTACAGAGGGCTAGGTTTGGGATCTATCCTGTATGTGCCATTTCCATTTCAGCAAGGAGGCCTTGGTTGACGTGCCAAGCCCATGGAGGTGCTGCTTCTATAAGCCGGGTATAGCAGGCAGCTAGGTGCAGAAGGTCACAGGTTCAGATTATGTGGGAGCCTCTGTTTCCAGGAGGATCCAGTACGCAAGCAATAGTTGTTGCTGTAATGATATGGGGCCGAAATGAGCAAGATTTTTCCCGAGAAGCCCATGGTGGTTGTCATGGGTGGTCCAGAGATTCCAAGAAGCAAAGGAGGTGGTTGCCAGAGCTTCTAACATAAAGGATTCACCAGGAGGTAGTAAATGAAGTGCCTGTTGTAGGGTCCTTTGAGCTGCCTCTAGAGGTTTCTTTTTTTAAAGGGTCCCTTTCAAAATGGGCCAGTTTGTGAGAGAACATGTAAGTAGGCTGTAACAGTGTTTGCAAATAAGGAATATGTTGATTCAAGGAACCACAGAGACCTGATAGGTGTTGGGCCTCCATGAGAGTGCCTGAGGATGACAAAGTTGGGAGTTGGTTTTAAACTATATCAGGGGTGGGGCAGCCCTCAGCGGTCTAGATGATGCCTATAAATTTAACTGAGGTGACCAGCCCATGAACCTTACATGGGGCAATAGCCCATCTGCTCTCAGTAAGTGCGTGTCTTGTATGAGAGTGTCTAGTGACTCTTCTCACATGAGGCTATCATCAAGGCAGTGCCAGACTGGGTGTCTTGGGGACAACTGTATCCGATTAAGGTATTGCTAACAGGAGTTGTGTGCAATTGGTGGGCTATTAAGTTATCCCATGGGTAACTGAGTAAAGATGTATTGTGTCCTTTCTTTTTCTTTCTTTTTTTTTTTTTTTTTTTTTTTTTGTCTTTT
>NW_007738709.1:15175-19180 GCF_000696425.1 Galeopterus variegatus | reverse complement strand
TGACTCTTCTCACATGAGGCTATCATCAAGGCAGTGCCAGACTGGGTGTCTTGGGGACAACTGTATCCGATTAAGGTATTGCTAACAGGAGTTGTGTGCAATTGGTGGGCTATTAAGTTATCCCATGGGTAACTGAGTAAAGATGTATTGTGTCCTTTCTTTTTCTTTCTTTTTTTTTTTTTTTTTTTTGCCTTTTTTCGTGTCCGGCAACGGATCGCAACCCTTGGTGTTGCACCCGCACCTCGCTCAGCCAGTGAGCGGGAACTGGTCTGTATGTGGGATCCGAACCCTCGGCGGGAGCGCCGCTGTGCTCCCAAGCGGCGCACTGTAGGAGTGCGCCACCGGGCCGGCCCTATTGTGTCCTTTCAAAGGTGAATGTGAACTGAGGCTGAAGGCTCTTAAAAATAGGCACTGCAAATACAGTGTGTTAACCAGATCTGTAGCAGTGGATATAGCAATGGATACGCTATTCTCTGTCTGTGGAAGACTGGATGGCATTGGTCATTTCAACTGTGTTAGGTGTAGAGGCCTGAATGGGTCATACAGTAGGTAGCATCAAAGTTGTGATGATCCTCCATGAGCCACCATTCATTCTTTCCAGGTTTATGAGGAGGCAAAATCGGGCTGTTAAATGGAAATAAAAGTGGAGATAATTACCCCTTCACTTAATAGCTCTTACATAATAGGTCCCAATCCTCAAAATCCCTATTTCAATTTACATTTGGCTCTATTAATAATTTCAAGGGACTGGGGCAGATCTACGGGGTCTTATTCGGTGAGGCTAACAATAAGGGCTCAGGTTTTAATTTTATTCCATTGGGCCTCTCAGCCAGCTAGAGCATTCATCCCAATAATGGAAAATCCAAAGGGGGTGGGATTTTTATGACCACTGGAAAACTAGGCACATTTTTGTGCCAGTGGATGATGTAGAGCAGACTTATTTGCCTTCAATTTTATGTCTGGTAATGCCCCAGAAAACATAGGGAGTTTCTCTCCTAAATTTATCATGGCTTTCAGGGATCACTGTAATTGGGAAACCAGTATTAATCAAGGTCATAAAAGGTATTGTGTTTGTGGCAAACAGTGAACCCACATGGGAAATTTTCTTTAGGTGTCCACTGAAGGCCCAGGGTCATGCCTCATGTCAGGGAATGGGGCAGTTGGTCCTGTACCTTGGGGATGGATTTTGGTGAGAAGGAGACTGGATGCTGTATATAGCTTGTCATAGAAGAACTGACACTTTCCAGGGATATTACCCCAAACCATGTAGTCGGGGCACCCCAGGTCACAGAATCACCAATACCAGGAGTTTTGGCAAGGGCTCTGCTGGTGATGGGAGGAGGCACAGAAAACTCTGAAGTAGGGGCTTACCTCAGTATTAGTGCTGCCTTGTAGGAGTGAAGACCTAGGTCTCAGGGCCCTCTTCATGAGCAGTCAATGATTCCAGGCCATCTAGGACCACTTTAATAGCCCCTTGGCTGATTAAGGATATTTGGGAAGCCCTATAATTTGTGAGTGTTCCCATGAGAAAGAACAGGTAGGTGTTGGTTTCAGAAGGAGCCTGCTTAAGACTGGCTAGGGTTTCCGTCCCTTGGAGTGATGAAATAGTCATGTGCCAATTGTCTTAGTCCATTTGAGCTGCCATAACAGAATACCAGACTGGGTGACTTATAAACAACATAAATTTATTTCTCACAATTTGGGAGGCTGGAAAGACCACGGTTGAGGCCCCACCTGATTCAGTGTCTGGCAAGGGCCCACTTTCCTGGTTCGTAGATGGCCATCTTCTCACTGTCTTCACATGGCAGAAGGGGCGCGGGAGCGCTGTGAGGTCTTGTTCATAAGAACAATAGTTCTGTTCATGAGGGCTTCACCCCCATGACCTAATCACCTCCCAAAGGCCATACCCCCAGATGCTATCAAATTAGGGATTAAGTTTCGACATATGAATTTGGAGGAGGGGAACATAAACGTTCTCTCTATAACACTGAACTACACCAATTTCCTTTAATTGGCACCCCTCCTCTAAAGTATTCTAATTTGTGAAGGCATCCTCATTAATGACTTTGAGAGTAGGATGGACCGTGTTCCATGCTATGAACACCACCCAGTGTTCCAGCATATGGTGTGCCAGCATATGGCAAGAGAAAGACCATATGCTGTGCTGCCATAAATTTATTTAATACAGTTGCTTCCTTTGCATCCACTTTTAGGCCTGACGTAGGTTGTTTGAAATCCAGTGTGGTTGTTTGTGATATAGTTCATTTGTTTCTCACCCCCACTGACCCCAAACCCAACCCAACACACACAGTAAAACCTAATGGTCAACACCAGAAACACCAGAGTCATGAGAATAAATTCTCCCCTTTGTGTGTGTGTGTTTTTTTTTCTTCAAACCAGGCAGTTCACAACTCCTGTGGGCCTCCTGTTGACACCCCTAGCCTCTCTGGGACCATGAGTTTTTGTTGTTGTTGTTTCATGCAGTTTGGTTTCATTTTCTCATTGTGTCTCATCTGACCAGAACCTAACTTTCCCCCCAGTTCAGGGCTCTTATGAAGAGTGGCTGTCTTGGTTTACAGCCACTCTTGATGGAGAGAACTTGAGACCAAGTTAGAAAGAAACCACTACAATAAAAATTATAACACATGCCCATGATTGTTGAGATGGGTGGACATTGTGCACCTGTTTCCATAAGTCTGGTGGATCCCAAAGTAAAGAATTAATTTGAGGATCATGAGATATGCCAGCCAGTTGGCTCATCCTGGCAGAAATTAAAATTAATTTGGTGCCAGCATAGTATTGGCACAAGAGTCAATCAGTTCCCCTTTCAACTGCTAATTGCATAAAATCTTTTAATAAATTTTGAATGTCTAATCAAGCCCAATCCTGGACCTCTGTTTCAGTTTCCTCCTCTTGTATCTCTGATTTTGGTGTGGTTATAATATGTACTTCAGGGGGATCTTCTCTACCCAGCTCATGTTAGTAAGCTTCTGTATTAGTTTCCTATGGCTGCAGTAAAAAAACAAAACAAACAAACAAACAAAAAAAATCACCACATACTTAGTGGCTTAAAACAACAGAAATTAACTTTTCCACAGTTCTGGAGGAAAGTCTGAAACCAGTTTCACTGGGTTGAAATCAAGCTGTCTGAAGGGCTGTGCTCTCTCCAGAGGCTCTAGCAGAGAATCAGTTGCTTGCTTCTTCTGGCTGCTGAGAGCGGCTGGCATTTCTTGGCTTGTGGCTACATCACTCCAATCTCTGCCTCTGTCATCACATTGCTTTCTCCTCCTATGTCTACCTCCCTCTCATAAGGTCACTTGTGATTACATTTAGAGCCCACCAGATAATACAGCAGAGTTTTCCCACCTCATTATCCTTAGCTTAATCATATCTCCAAAGTCTTTGTCATAAAGTAACATTCGAAGGTTCCAGGGATGGCATGTGTTCATCTTGGCAGACCTACCACAGCTGCCTCCTCCAGGGAGTCCCAATCAGTTTAAGCAGGGTTAGAGGAATCCTCCATGGTTTCTATCTTATTAGCTTTAGAGGCCATGGGCCTAAGCCAAGAGGAAAGTAGCCCTTTAGCTTGTTTGTTATGCTTTAACTCTTAAGAGAGCAAGTATCCACTGTCATTCTGTTTACAATTAATGTCTTTTGGCATTTAAGATGTTGAGATAAGGCATTTGGGGCCACTTTTTATAGTCCTTTGTGCCACAGGACACCACGGGTGTATTCTCCTACAACCCTGAGAATCAGGATCTTTATGAGTGAAGCATGGGCGGCAGCAGCAGCAAAGGGATTTAAGGGTCTTAGTGAGCTGTCTGTTCTTAGGAGTGTAGAACTCAGCAGGCCACACGGAGTTGTTGCTGCTTTTTTAAAAAACAAAACTCATCTTCTTTTCTTTTCCTTCCTTTCTTCCTTCCTTCCTTCCTTCCTTCCTTCCTTCCTTCCTTTCTTCCTTCCTTCCTTCCTTCCTTCCTTCCTTCCTTCCTTCCTTCCTTCCTT
>NW_007738709.1:0-15016 GCF_000696425.1 Galeopterus variegatus | reverse complement strand
CTTTCTTTCTTTCTTTCTTTCTTTCTTTCTTTCTTTCTTTCTTTCTTTCTTTCTTTCTTTCTTTCTTTCTTTCTTCTTTCTTTCTCCTCTTTTTTCCTCTCTACTGACTGCTTTTTCTATGAGCAACTACCCAATGAGCCTGTATATATTTTTGTTGTTGTTTATGTTTCTATCTGCTTTCTTAAATAAAAGTTGTTTCTTTATTATTATTAGCACATTCATTATCACAAATCATGATTTTTATTTATGGCCCTTACTCGACCTGTCCCTCCCCAAACCCACTCCCTCCCTCCCCCCAACCTCTAGTAACCTTAGGTTTGTTCTATTCTTCTGAAAGTTCAATGAATTGTTGTGGTCTGTCCTTCCTTTCTTTGTTTCTTTCTTCGTTTCTTCTCTCTCTCTCTCTCTCTCTCTCTCTCTCTCTCTCTCTATCCCTTTCTCTCCTTCTTTCTTGGTACCCAGTTATAAGTGAGAACATGTGGTATTTGTCTTTCCTAGTCTGGCTTATTTCACTTAACATAATTTTCTCCAGACTCATCCATGTTGCTGCAAGTGGAAGAATTTCATTCTTTCTTATGGCTGAGTAGTATTCCATTGTGCATATATACCATATTTTCCTTATCCTGTCATCTGTAGATGGACCGTTAGGTTGGTTCCATATTTTGGCCATTGTAAATAGAGCTGTGATGAACATGGGAGTGCAGGTATCACTTCGACATGATTTCTATTCCTTTGGGTATATGCCCAGCAGTGGGATGGCTGGGTAATATGGTAGATCTATCTGTAATTGTTTGAGAAACCTCCACACCATTTTCCATAAAGGCTGCACCATTTTGTAGTCCTGCCAACAGTGTAGAAGGTATTTCTTAAGAGGAGGATGTAGAAATGGACAACAGGTACATGAAAAAATGCTCAACATCATTAGTCATCAGAGAAATGCAAATCAAAACTACATTGAGACATCATCTCACCCCAGTTAGACTGGCCATTATTAAAAAGACCATGAATATCAAATGCTGGTGAGGATGTGGGGAAAGTGTACTCTTCTATACTGTTGGTGGGACTGTAAATTAGCACAGCCATTATGGAAAACAGTATGGAGGCTATTCAAACAACTACAGATAGAACTAGCATATGATCCAGCAATCCCACTACTGGGTATATATCCAAAGGAATGGAGATTATCATGAGCCTGTATATTGCACAAGTTGTAAGTTCTTTCCCTTGAGCTCTCTAAAGAACAGGGGTCAAGGCCTGGTAAGAACACGTGACCAATTGGTCGCATGGTTAGATTCTTTCCTCTGAGCCTAGCATCCATCACAACTTATGTATTTAAACACACACAGACAGGGAGTTTAAAACAACCCTGATTAATATACTAAGAGATTTAATGCAAAAATGTAGACCACTAGAAGAACAGATGGGTGTTGTAAGAAGAAGGATGAAAACTCTGAGAAAGAATCAAAGGTAAATGTTAAAAATTAAAAACACTACCAGGTCTGAAGAATACCTCTGATGGACTCATCAATAGACAGTACACGACAATGAAATAGTCAGAGAGTCTGAAGATTTGTCCATGGAAACTTTGTGAAGTACAAAGAGAAAAAAAATGAAAAAAAGTAGCAGAGTATCCATAATATTTTACAACAAGTTGAAAAATTGCAACACAAGCACAAATGAAACAGCAGAATGATAGGAGACAATGGAGCAGAAGAAATATTTGATGTAATAATGGCTGAGACATTTCCGAAATTAATGACAGATGCCAAACTCCAGAGATTCAGAAAGCTTGGAGAACATGAAGCAGGATAAATACCACTAAATCTGGAATATAATTTGCAGGCTGCTAAGAAAAAAACAAAGACAATGGAGGGAATCTCGAAAGAAACCAGAAAGAAAAAAAAATGCCTTAAGCATTGAAGAATAAAAGCGACCTTCTGGTCAGAAACCATAAAGCAGAGTGAAATAAAGTACTGGGGGGAAAAAAACCACATTAATTTAGCAATCTGACGCAGCAAAATCATTCTTCAAAATGAGGGCAAAATAAAGACTTTCTTGGACAAGCAAAAATTGAGGGAATTTATCGCCAGCAGATCTGCTGAGCATGAGATGTTAAAAGAAGTTCTTCAGAGAGAAGAAAAATGATATAGGTCTGATAGAGTTTGGATGTGTTGTCCCCTCCAAAACTCATGTGGAAATTTGATTCCCAATGTGGCAGTGTTGGAAGCTGTTTGAGCCATGGGGGCGGATCCCTCATGAATGGATTAATGCTTTCCCTGGGGGAGGAGGGGTAATGAGTGAGTTCTCGCTCTATTTGTTCCTGCAAGAGCTGGTTGTGAGTCTGAAAGACAGAGAGTTAGACCCTGGCCGTTCTCTCTCTCTCTCTCTCACTTCCTCTCACCATGTGATCAGCTTGTACCCCGTCCCCCCGGCTGCCTGCTGCTTTCTGCCATGAGTAGAAGCAGCCTGAGGCCTATGCCAGATGCAGTTGTGCCAGGATTGTAAGCTAAATAAACCTCTGTTCTTATAAATTACCCAGTCTCAGGTATTTCTGTTATAGCAGCACAAAAAGGACTAATATAAGGTCAAAAACTCAGATCTACATGATGAAAAGAAGAGTGTAGGACAAGAAGAGATGAACGTAAAATGAAATTGTTTGTTGTTCTTATTCTTAACTAATCTAAAAGATAACTGCCTGTTTAAAGTAATAATAGTAACCGTATATTGGGTGATTATAGCACATAAATAAGTGAAATGAATGATGCTATTGGCATAAGACACAGGAATGAGGAACTGGGAAGACTGTGCTATTGAAGGTAACATACAAGGTACTTGTACTACAGATGAAGTAGTGTAGTGTTATTTGAAGACAGACACATATTAGCTGTAAATGTATACTGCAAACTCTAGGGTAACCACTCGAATTAAAAAAAAACATAAAATGCTAAAAGAGGAGATAAAATGGAATCATATAAAATGCTCAATTAAACCCAGAGAAGGCAGAAAAGGAGGACAAGGAGAAAAAAAACAAAGAACAAGTGTAATGGAGAGAAAATAGTTACAAATATGGTAGATATTAATCTAACTATGTCGATAACCACTGTAAATGTGAATGGTCTAAATACACCAATGAAACGACATTTATTGTCAGAGTGAATTAAAAAAATAAAACCCTTTATTGAAGAGACTGTCCTGTCCCCAATGTGTGTTTTTAACATTCTTGTCAAAAATCAGTTGGCTGTAAACATGTGGATTTATTTATTTATTGAAACATAATTGATTGTATATATCTGTGGGGTTCCATGTTCAATATCCATACCTGGGTGCAATATGTGATGCTCAAATAAGGATAATAAGTATATTCAACATTACACAATGTAATCATTTATCTTGTGACCCTTTACCAGTTTCTGGCTAACGCCCTTCTCCCCATCCCCCTTTCCCTCCTCTGGTAACCTCAGTTCTGTTCTCTGCTTTTGAAATTTCAACATTTTATTATGAACTTTCTTTCTTTGTTTATTTTTCTTTAGCTCCAACTTATTAGCGAGGACACGTGGTATTTCTCTTTCTGTGCCTGACTTATTTCACCTAACATAATTGTCTCTAAGTTCATCTGTGCTGCTGCAAATGGCAGACTTTCATTCTTTTTTCTAAGGCAGAGTAATATTCCATTGAGCATATATACCACATTTTCCTTATCCAGTCATCCCATCGATGGATATTTTGGTTGGTTCCATAAGTTGGCTACTGTAAATAGAGCTGCTATAAACATGGGAGTGCAGGTGTCCCTTCAACATGATGATTTCCATTCCTTTGGGTACATACCCAGCAGTGGAACTGCTGGATCGTATGGCAGTTCTATCTGTAGTTGTTTGAGGAACCTCCATACTGTTTTCCATAATTTACAGTCCCACCAACAGTGTAGGAGGGTTCCCCTTTCTCTGCATCCTCGCCAGCATTTGTTATTCTCTGTCTTTTCTGTAATGGCCAGTCTACCAGGGGTGAGATGATATCTCAGTGTGGTTTTAATTTGCATTTCCCTGATGCTTAGTGATTATGAACATTTTTTCATGTGTCTGTTGGCCATTTCTAGATCTTCCTTTTATGAAATGCCTATTCAGCTCTTTTGCCTATTTTTAAAACACTGGGCTACTTGTTTTCTACAGTTAAGTTGTTTGAGTTCCTTGTATATTCTGGATGCATAGTTTGCAAATATTTTCTCCCACTCTGTAGGTTGTCTTTTTGCTCTGTTAATTGTTTCTTTTGCTGTGCAGAAACTTTTCAGTTTGATATAATCCCATTTGTTTACTTTTCCTTTTGTTCCCTGTGCTTTTGGGGTCATATTCATAAAGTTTTTGCCCAGTCCTACTCCCGGTGTTTCCCTTATGTTTTCTTTTAGGAGTTTAATAGTTTCAGATCTTAAATATAAGTCCTTAATCCATTTTGAGTTGATTTTGGTGTATGGTGAGGGGTACGGGTCTAGTTCCATTCTTCTACATATGGATGTCCAGTGTTCCCAGCACCATTTATTGAAGAGGCACTCTTTTGCACAATGTATGTCCTGGTTGCCTTTGTCAAGGATTAGTTGGCTGTAAATATGTGGGTTGGTTTCTGGGTTCTCTGTTCTGTTCCGCTTGTTGAAGTGTCTGTTTTTATGCCAACACCATGCTGTTTTGGTTACAATTGCTTTGCAGTATAAATTGACGACAGGTAGTGTAATGCCTCCTGCTGTATTTAATTAATTAATTAATTTAGTTTTGCTCAGGATTGGTTTGGCTATCTGGGGTTTTTTGTTGTTCCGTATGACTGTTAGGATTGTTTTTTCTATTTCTGTGAAGAATGTCGTTGGAATTTTGATAGTGATTGCATTGAATCTGGAGATCGCTGTGGCTAGTATGGACATTGTCACAATATTATTATTTTTTCCAATTCATGAACGTGGAATGTCTTTCCATCTTTTTGTGTCCTCTCTAATTTCTTTCAGCAGTAATATGTAGTTCTCATTGTAGAGATCTTTCACCTCCTTGCTTAAACTGATTCCTACATTTTTTACGTTTTTGGTGACTATTTTAAGTGGGCTTGCTTTCTTGATTTCTTTTTCTGCTAGTTTGTTATTGGAATATAAAAACGCTACCGATTTTTGCGTGTTGATTTTGTATCCTGCAACTTTATTGAAATTGTTCATCAGCTCTAAGAATTATTTGTAGAGTCTTTAGGTTTTTCTATATATAGAATCATGGCATCTGCAAACAGAGACAGTCTGACTTCATCTTTTCCAGTCTGGATGCCTTTTATTTCTTTCTCTTGCCTGATTGCTCTGGCTAGTACTTCCAACACTATGTTAAATAAGAGTGGTGAGAGTGGGCATCCTTGTCTTGTTCCTGTCGTTAAGAGATCAGCTGGAAGCTTTTATCATCCATTCAGGATGATATTGACAGTGGGTTTATCATTTATAGCTTTTATTGTGTTGAGATACTTCCCTTCTACACCCAATTTGCTGAGAGTCTTTATTGTAAAGCAATGTTGAATTTTATCAAATGCTTTTCCTGCATCTACTGAGGTAATCATATGTTTTTCTTTCTTGATTTTGTTGACATCGTGGATCACATTTATTGATTTGCATATGTTGAACCATCCTTGCACCCCTCGGATGAATCCCACTTGATTATGTTGCATAATTTTTTTTATGTGTTGCCATATTCTGTTAGCTAATACTGTATTGTGCATTTTTGCATCGATGTTTGTCAAACATATTGGCCTGTAATTTTCTTTTTTGTTCTATTTTTGTCTGGTTTTGGTATCAGGGGGATGTTTGCCTCATAGAATGAGTTTGGGAGAATGGTCTCTGTTTCAACTTTATGGAAAAGTTTGAAGAGAATTGGTATTAATTCCCCTTTAAAGGTTTGGTAGAATTCAGCAGTAAAGCCATCCAGTCCTGGGCTTTATTTTGTTGTTAGACTGCTGATTACAGCTTCAATTTCATTGCTTGTTATTGGTCTGTTCAAGTTTTCTACGTCTTCTTGGTTCAGTCTTGGTAGTATGTATGTGTCCAGAAATTTGTCCATTTCCTCCAGTTTTCAAATTTGTTGGCATATAGTTGTATGATAGTCTCTAATGGTTCTTTGTATTTCTGTGGTGCTGGTTGTATTGTGTCCTCTTTCATTTCTGATTTTTGTTATTTGGGTCTTCTCTCTTCTTTTTTTTAGCCTAACTAATGGCTTGTCTATTTTGTTTATCTTCTCAGAAAACTAACTTTTTGTTTCATTGATCTTTCATATCATGTTTGGGGTCTTTATTTCATTTAGTTCTGCTCTGATCTTAATTTTTTATTTCCATCTTCAAATTTTGAGATTGCATTGTTCTTGTTTTTCTAGTTCTTTGAGTTGTAGAGTTAGGTTGTTCATTTGAAATCTTTGTATTCTTTTGATGTAAGTGTTTATTGCAATCAACTTCCCTCTTACTACTCTTAGTACTGCTTTTGCTGTATCCCACAGATATTAGTATGGTGTGTCTTTATTTTCGTTAGTTTCAAGAAATTTTTTGATTTCCTGTTTAATTTCTTCTTGGGACCACAGGTCATTCAGAAGCATGTTCTTTAATTTCTGTGTGTTTGTATAGTTTCCAGAGTTTTGCTTGTTATTCATTTCTATATTTAATCTGTTGTAGTGTAAAAATATTCTTGAAATGATTCTGATTTTTTAAAAATTTGTTGAGACTTTATTTGTGACCTAACATGTGGTCTATCCTGGAGATTATTTAGTATGCTGGTGAGAAGAATGTATACCCTGTAGTTGTTGGGTAAATGCTCTGTAGGTGTCTGCCAAATCCTATTTGTCTATGGTGTAGTTTATATCCTGTGTTTCTCTGTTGATTTGTTGCCTAGATGATCTGTCCAATGTTGAGAGAGGGGTGTTCAGGTCCCCAACTATTATTGCACTGGGGTCTATCTCTTTCTTTAGGTCTAACAGTGTTTGCTTGTTTGCTTTATATATCTGGGTGCTCTGGGGTTGGGTGTATATATATTTATGATTATTATGTCCTCTTGCTGGATAGATCCCTTTATCATTATACAGTGGCATTCTTTGTCTCTTTTTATAGTTTTTGGATTAAAGTCTATTTTATGCAATATAAAAATAACTACTCCTGCTCATTTTTGTTTTCCATTTGCATGGTATATCTTTTGCCATTCCTTCACTATTAGTCTGTGTGTATCTTTACAGGTGAGGTGAGTCTCTTGTAGACAGCATATAGTTGGGTCTAGCTTTTTAATCCAGTCAGTCAGTCTGTACCTTTTGAGTGAGGAATTTAATCCATTTACATTTAGGGTTGTTATTGAAAGGTAGTGTCTTATGCCTGACATATAATTGCTTTCTGTATGGTTGATTTATATACCTTTTGTTCCTGTCTTCACCTTTCATTGTTTGTCTTCAATGTTGGTGGTTTTATGAGGTGGTAGGGTATAGTTTTTTCTCTTTCTCATTTGCATATCTCCTCTACCAGTGGTGTTGGCTCTTTCTCACGTATTCATGGTGGTGATTATCATTGTTTGGGTTCCAGGTGCAGGACTCCCTTAAGGATTTCTTGTAGACCTGGTCATGTGGTGGTGAACTCCTGCAGCTTTTGTTTGGGAAATGCACCATTTCCCCTTCATTTCTGAAGGATAGCCTTGCTTGGTGCAGTAATCTTGCTGGCAGTTTCTTTTTTTCATCAGTATTTTAATATATCATCCCGTTCTCTTCTGGCCTGTAGAGTTTCCATTGAGAAGTCCACTGTTAATCTGATGGGGTCTGCCTCATAGGTGATTTGATGCTTTTCTCTTGCCATTTTTAGGATTCTCTCTTTGTCTTTGATTTTTGATAGTTTGACTATAATGTTTCTTGGAGAGGACCTTTTTGGATTGAATCTGTTTGGGGCTCTTTGAGCCTCGTGGATCTGGAAGTCAATATCTCTGCCAATACCTGGCAAGTTTTCCACTATCATTTCATTAAATGTTTTCAGTGCCTTTTCCTTTCTCCTCCCCCCCTGGAACACCCATGATTTGGATGTTTGTGTGCTTAATGTTGTCTGCTAGCTCTCTTAGATTTTCTACTTTTTTTTCCTTTTTTTTTCTTTTTTTTTTTTCTGTCCACTTGGATCATTTCAAAAAGATCATCTTCAAGATGATAAATTCTTTTTCTGTTTGCTCTAGCCTGCTGCCTATGCTCTCAAATGTAGTTTTATTTCATTGTATGAGTCTTTTAGTTCCAGGAGTTCTGCTACATTCTTTTTTATTGTATTTACCTCTGTGTAAATTTTCTCCTTCATGTACTGGAGTTTTTCCTCATTTCATTGTGTTGTCTAGCTGAGTCTTCCTGTATCTCACTGAGTTTCCTTAAGGTTGTTATTCAGAATTCTTTTTCAGACATTTCAAAGTTTTCCTGTTGTTTGACATTTGGTATTTGAAAATTATGGTACTCCTTTGGTGGTGTCATATTTTCTTCTTTCTAGTATCCCTGCATTGATTTCTAGTCATCTGGTAGAGTGGTTACTCCTTCTATTACTATGGCATGGCTTTTGAGGAGAGAGACTCCCTCCTCCCTCTGTAGATTTGTTATATATTGCCTGTTGGGTGGAGTGTTTTAGTTTTGGTTCTGAGTAGACTCAGTAGTTTCATTGGTTCCGGGTAGACTCGGTTGCTCCAGGTAGAATTTGCAGTTCTGGGTAGACTCCATAGTTCCAGGGGCACTGGCAGCTATGTCTGTGTTGGGGGCCATGTGTACAGCTTGGCGCATGTGGGCAGGTGGGGGCTGTGTAGGCAATCAGGCAGCTGGATGGCTGGGCACACACATGCCGGTGGGGCCACGTGGGTGGCCAGGGCCATGCAGGTGGTCAGACAGCAGGGCCCACATGGGTGGGTGGGGCCACACAGGTGGCCAGGCAGGTGGAGTCATGTGGGCAGCCAGGGCCATGTGGGTGGCTGGGGCCGTGTGGACAGCTGGAGGGCTGGAACTCTACAGGCACCCGGTGCCATGCCAGCAGCTAGACTAGACCAAGTGTGCAGCATGGGCTGTGCAAATGGGATGCGCAGTGAAGGATGAACTCCTGTGCAGGGAGAAGGGCCAGGCTCTGGGACTAGACAGTGGCACAGGTGAGAGTGGCAGTAGTGGTTTTGAACTGGGGCAGGAGCAGGAGGAGGGTTACTGCTCGGAAGTGCTCATGGCCAAGCAAATTCTTTCCACTGTAAGGGAGAATTCCTCCTGCCTGATCCCAGTGTTGGAGAAGTGGTAGTGGCTGAAGCCCCATATGTCTTTCTTCTCTACACTACCCTGGTTGGTTTTCATGCTCCACAGGGTCCTCACCAGGCTCCTGCTGCCTCCCCATGCTCCCCACTGATGCGCTCAGCTGTACATAGCTTTCCATTCCTTGTTCTTGTCCCTTTTTCTAAATATGTGGATTAATTCCTGGGCTCTCTATTTTGTTCTGTTGGTCTATGTGTCTGTTTTTATGCCAATACCATGCTGTTTTGGTTACTGTAGCTTTATAGTATATGTTGAAAGCTGGATGCTTCCAGCTTTGTTCTTTTTACTCCATATTGCTTTGGCTATTCTGGGTCTGTTGCAGTTCCTTTTGAAATTTAAGACTTGCTTTTCTATTTTTTGTGTGAAGAATGTCATTGGTATTTTGATAAGGATTGCACCTAATCTGTAAATAGCTTGGGTAAAATAGACATTTTTACAGTATTCTTCCAATCCATGAACACAGAATATCCTTCTTTTTATTTGTGTCTTTTTCAAGTTTTTTCACCACTGTTTTATAGTTTTTATTGTAGAGGTCTTTCACCTCCTGTGGCGAAATTTTCTAGGTTTAAAATTTTTTTTTCACAACTACTGTAAATGGGGTAGTCTTTCTGATTTTATTTTCAGATAGTTCACTATTAGCATACACAAACACTACCAATCCAATTCATGTATGTTGTTTTTTTATCATGCGACTTTAATGAATTCATTTTTTAGTTCTAACAGTTTTTTTGGTGGAGTCTTCAGGCTTTTCTATATATAGGATCATGTTATCTGCAAACAAGGATGGTTTAACTTTTTCCTTTGTCATTTGGGTGCCTTTTATATCTTTCTCTTGCCTAATAACTCTGGCTAGGACTTCCAGTAAGATATTGACTAAAATTCGTGAAAGTGAAGCATCCTTGTCTTGTTCCAAATTTTAGATGAAAAGTTTTCAACCTTTCCCCGTTCAGTGTGATGATAGCTGTGGGTTTGTCATATCATGGTGCTGGGAAAACTGAATAGCCACATGCAGAAGAATGAAACTAGACCCTTATCTCTGATCATATACAAATACTGGCTCAATGTAGATTAATGACTTAAATGTAAGACTGAAAACTATGAAACTACTAGAATAAAACATAGGGAAAATGCTTCATGACATTGGTCTGGAGAAGGATTTTTTGGATAGGACCTCAAATGCACAGGCAACAAAACCAAAAATAGACAGATGGGATCACACCACACTAAAAAGCTTCTGCACAGCAAAGGAAATAATGGAGTAAAGTGACAACCTGTAGAATGGGAGGAAATAATTGCAAACTATGCATCTGGCAAGGGGCTATCATACAAAATGTATAGGAAACTCAAATAATTCAAGAGCAAGAAAACCAAATAACCTCATTTAAAAGTTGTCAAAACGATTACATTGTACAATGTTGAATATACTAATTATCCTGATTTGAGCATCACATATTGCACACAAGTGTTGACGTTCAACTCTGTACCCCCACAGATATGTGTGATCAATTATGTCTCAATAAAAATAAAATAAAATAAAAATTGTCAAAAGACCTGAATAGAGATCTCTCAAAAGAAGACATACAAATACCAACAGATATATGAAAAATGTTCATCCCTAATCTTCAGGAAAATGCAAGTAAAAACCACAATGAGCTATCACTTCACCGCAGTTAGAATGGGTACTATGAGAAAGACAAAAGATAACAAGTGTTGGAGAGGATGCGGAGAAAGGGAAACCCTTATATACTGGCGGTGGGAATGTAAATTACCAGAAAACAGTATAGAGGTTCCTCAAAAAATTAAAAATAGAACTACTGTATGATCCAATAATCCCACTTCTGGACATATAGCTAAAGGAAATGAAATCAGTATTTTGACAAGATGCCTGCACACCCATGTTCATTGTAGCACTATTTGCAATATAACCAGGATATGGAATCAACCTAAGTGTCCATGAATGGATGAATGGATTTTAAAAAATGTGGTATGTATGCACAACAATAAACTATTCAGCCATAAAAAACAAAATCCTGTCATTTGCTATAACATAGATGAACCTGAAAGACATCATGCTAAGTGAAATAAGCCAGGCACCAAAAGACAAATGCCACATGATTTCGCTCACGTGTACAATCTAATAAAGTTGATCTCACAGAAGCAGAGAGTAGAATGGTTGTTACCAGAGGATCAGGTGGTTAGGGGGATGGGCGTGGGGGATGCAGAGATGTGGGTCAAAGAATACATAATTGCAGTTAGATAGGTGGAATAAATTTCAGGATATCTATTGTACAGCAAGGTGACTATAGTCAATGGTGATATATTGTATTCTTGAAAAATATGAAGAGAGTGGATATGTGTTCTCACCACAAAAACAATAACTATGTGGGGTAATGCATTTGTTAATTAGCTATATTTGACCATTTCACAATGTATATATACTTCAGAACATCATGTTTCGTACAATGTAAATATACAATGTCATCTGTCAATTAAAAAATGAAAAATAAAAGAACAAGATCCAACTAGCTATATGTTGTCTACAAGAAACACACTTTATACATAAAGAATAGATGAAAAGTTTGAAATCAATGACCTCAGCTTACATTTTAAGAAAGAATGGAAAATTCAAGCCAAAATAAGCAGAAGAAAGGAAATAATAAAGATCAGAGCAGAAATCAATGAAACAGAAAACAGGAAAAAACATAGAGAAAATCAATGAAACAAAAAGTTATTTCCTTTGAGAGGATCAATAAATGTGATAAGCCTTCAGCTTAACAGTTTAAGAGAAAAAGAGAGAGAGGAGAGAGAGAGAAAGGCTACAAATTACCAATGCCAAAATGAGGCAGACGACTTCTCCACAAGGAGGCTATAAATATTAAAATGTTGCTAAGGAAATATTATGAACAGCTCTATGCTAAAAAAATCAACAACTTAGATGCAATGGGCAAATGACTTGAAATACACAAACTACCAAAGTCCACTCAAGAAGAAATAGGTAACCTGAAGTCTTCTACCTAGTAAAGAAATTGAATTCGTGAGTAAAATTATTTTCACAAAGAAAACTCCAGGTCCATACAGGACACTGGCAAATAGTACCAAACCCTCAAGAAAGAAATAATACCAATTCTGCATAAACTCAGATAATTTAATTTTAATTTAATTTTCAAACTTGTGTGATGCCAGCATTGCTCTGACACCAAAATCAGGAAAAGATATTATGAGAAAAGAGAAGTATAGACCAATATCACTCGTGGAGAAGACAGAAAATTTCTGAACAATATTTTTGCAAATCAAATCCAACAGTACGTTAAAAAGCTAATGCATCATGACCAAATGGGGTTTACCCCAGGAATACAAGATACACTTAACTTTTAAAGTCAGGCAATGTAGTTCACCACGGGAGCAAACTAATAACAGAAAAACCATATGATCATTCCAACAAAGCTTTCATAAAATTCAACTCCAGTTCATGATTAAAGGTCTCACCAAACTAAGACTAGAAGGGAACTTAACCAGATAATAGGCACCTACAAATAACTGACAGATAACATCATACATAATGGTGAAAGACTGAATGACTTCCCCCTGAGATCAGAAACAAGACATGGATGTCCACTCTCACCGCTTCTATGGATGTTCTAGCTAGGGCAATTAGGCAAGAAAAATAAATAAAAGGCATCCAGATTGGAAAGGAAGAAGTAAAACTCTCTCTCTGCAGGTAACATGATCTTGTACATAGAAACTCCTAAGGCACACACAAAAGAGCAACAAGAACTAACCAGTCTGCTTAGTAAGATTTCAGGATACAACATTAGTATATAAAACTCAATTTTATTCATATATACTAGTAACAAGCAGTGACAAATTGAAATAAATTTACAACAGCAACAGAAAATATGACATACTTAGGGATAATATTTTCAAGAACTATACCCAGAAAACTGCTGCTGAGAGAAATTAAAGGAGACTTATACAAATGGAGAGAGGTTCCATGCTCATTGGTCAGAAGACAATATATTTAACATGCCAATTTTCCCAAATTGAACAATAGAATCAATGAGGGGGTGGAAAAATATTTGAAGAAATAATGTAGAAAATGTTCCAAATATCAGGCAAAACTATAAACTCACAGCTCCAAGAAGTTCTATGAACTCCGAGCAGGAAACAAAATGAGTCTCACCAAGGCTCACCATAAACAAGTTGCCTAAAAAGCAAAACTACAGAGAAACTATTAAAAGCAGGCTGAGAAAAGACACACAATATGGGAAAGGAAACAAGGTCAGAAATGACTTCTGTTTTCTACTCTTCGAAAATAAAACATCTGAAGCAATCAGGGAATTGTTACATAAAGTCCAGTTCATATCTAATGTGAATGTTTATGTGGATTTTAATACAAAAAAAAACTGTATTTGATCTTCCTGTGTCAACCTGTTCTGTGAACGTAGGAAGTTGCAGAAAAATGTAAAATGTATGATCCCATTGTTGACAAAGACAAACAAACAAACAAACAAACAAACAAAAAGAAATCGACACAGGAAAATCCCAATGTGCTTTTATTTATTTGTATGAGCTTGAGAAAAGTGTAAAAAAAACCCCTGGATAATTGTGTTCTCTGTAACCTCAAGTGTCTGAGATTGGTGGGGGATGCAATAGTAAGGGGATTGTTAACCATTATTTATACATCTGTGCACTATCCCATCTGTTTCAACAGCATGAGTTAATTTGCTAATATTTATGGTCCCTAAGAAACCAAAAGAGGGAAGGTCAGTGTAGAATAACATAGTGGTCACCAGGACCAACTCTGGAACCAGACTCTATCAACTTATTATATGTGAGACCTTGGGCAGGTTATTTAACTACTGGGTACCAAAGTGTTCCCATATGTAAGGTGGAGATTATAATAACACCCACTTTATAGGTTGTTGTAGGCTTAAATGGTTTAATAATCAGTCGCCTGTTCTACTGTTTTAAATGCTCGTGTGTGTGTGAGAGAGAGACATAGAATGCGTGTTTGATGCATAAATCAAATATAAATCAAACTCAAATGCAGTGGACCTTTCAGGAGATCCTGGAATAAAGAAAAAGAGAGAATTCAAACTTAATATCAGAATCAATCTCCTTCTAGCTACCCAGACTACACTCAGAGAAGAAATGGGGTCTTGGGGTCAGCATTATTAGACATTTGTTGAAACATAAAAGGCTCGTGTTGCTTTTCAGAGTGCAAAGGATTTGATTAAGTTTCCAGAGTGGATGTAAATGATTATCAGTCTGGTTAGAAGAAGGATATAGAAAGGAGGAGGAGGGGTTGAGGGAAGGGAAGGGGAGGGGTAGTGATATCTCCATTTTATCGAAAACCAAGGGAAACTGACAAAGGTGTATGTAAGAAGCTGAGAGTTAAGGGTGTCATTTAAAGTTGATAGAGTCACCAGAAGAGGAACTAAAAATCAGAAGAAGGTATAAAAATTGAGAGAAAGAGAGAGAGGTCAGATTGATGACACTGAGTGAGTTAAATCCTCCTCTCTAGTTTCCGAATGTGGTCACTTGATGATGTCTGAAGTTGGTGAATTATTGAAATAGAAGATTAAGCACTTTATTTAGATGTAAGGAGGTAACTGCCAGAATAATGTACAGAAACAATTAAAATAGTCAACCCTGGATTCTAAGATGGCGACGGGTATGGAGCAGCCGTGCCAGGAGACAGCGCGATCCTGAGAAGTGTGCGCTGTGATACCAGAGTA
>NW_007738708.1:37900-41761 GCF_000696425.1 Galeopterus variegatus | reverse complement strand
AAAAAAAAAAAAAAAAAAAAAAAACTGAATAAGCTGTATTAGTAGAAGACAAAATAGGCAAAATGTATTATATACTAGTCTTGAAGCTATACACACTTAAAGATATATTAATCTTGAAGCTATATGCACTTAACAACTTAGCCTCAAAATATATAAGCAAAACTGGCAGGCCTGAGCAGCCTGGATACCACAGCTAGGAATAACAGAATAGGACCATGATTCTATTTTGTTGTTTTTCGGAACTGAAGCCATGATTAAGAGGGACAGCCGGGGGCATTCATATTGCACCACTAGAGGTGAAATTCTTGAACTGGCGCAAGACAGACCAGAGTTAAAGCAAAAAAACAAAAACTGACAGACTTAAAAGGAAACTTAAAAGACTCAGAATTTCAGAAATTTATCAAGAAGAGAAAAACCCAGTAATTAGAGACTATTTCAACTGCAAAATTTACAAGGTTAATCTGATAGACATAGATAGAAGTCTGAACTCAACAATTAAAGAATACTCCTTCTTTTCAAACAAACATGAAACATTTTGCAAAAGTTAACCATATACTAGANAGGAAAAATAAACAAATGGGATTATGTCAAGCTCCAAGGCTTCTGCACAGCAAAGGAAACAATTAACAGAACAAAAAGAAAACCTACAAAGTGGGAGAAAATATTTGCAAACTACACATCTGACAAAGGATTAATATCAAGAATATACAAGGAACTCAAGCAACTTAACATTAAAAAGACAAATAACCCAATTAACAAATGGGCAAAGGAACTCTGGCATCTCTCCAAGGAAGATATTCAGATTACCAACAGACACATGAAAAATGCTCAACATCACTCAGCATCAGGCAAATGCAAATTAAAACCACATTAAGAAACCATCTCAGCCTAGTTAGACTGGCTATCATAAAAAAAGACAGAGAACAACAAATGCTGGCAAGGATGTGGAGAAAACAGAACCCTCCTATACTGTTGGTGGGACTATAACTGGTGCAGCCATGATGGAAAACGGTGTGGAGTTTCCTTAAACAACTTCACATAGAACTGCCATACAATCCAGCAATTCCTCTGCTGAGTATATGCCCAAAGGGATGAGTTTAATAATTAATGGAAAGCATCATGTCAAAGAGATACCTGCACCCCCATGTTTATTGCAACTCTATTTACAATAGCCAAGAGTTGGAACTAGCCTAACTGTCCATCATCAGATGACTGGATAGGGAAAGTATGGCATATATACACAGTGGAATATTACTCATCTGTAAAAAAGAATGAAATATTGCCATTTGCAGCAACATGGATGAACTTAGAGAAAACCATATTAAGTGAAATAAGCCAGGCACAGAAAAAGAAATACCGTCCATATTAAGTGAAATAAGCCAGGCACAGAAAAAGAAATACCGTATATTCTCACTCATAAGTGGGAGCTAAAATAATAAACATACAAATAAAAGAAAGAAGGAAAGATACAACATCCACAATAATACATTGAACTTTGAAAGGACAACTGAGGTTACTAGAAGCAGGAAGGGAGGGGAAGGGAGGAATGGGTAAGGGGCCATGAATAACAATGACAATGTATATTATTGAATATAATAATTATTCTGATGTGAGTATCACATATTGCATACAAGTATTGATGTCCAATTCTATACCCCACAGATATGTACAATCAATTTTGTTACAATAAAAACAAATTTTAAAAAAGAAAGATCAAAAATTGGTGGACAAGTGATTTGAGAACAATAATTTGCAGAATGTGGTAGAAACTATGTTTTTAAAAAGTTTGAGAAAAAAAAAGTAAAAGAGTGGTAGCTGAAGGGAGAACTCAGGATAGAGACATAAATTCTTATTTTGGGCAAAGAGAAATCTGAATATTTTCATAGCCTGTGAGATAGGATCTAGTAGAGGTGAAAAAGCCAGAGAAAAAGAGAATACTGCAAATTGCAGAGAAGATGGACACTGAACATAGGTGTGGAAATTTGTCTTGAGCAAATGATAATGATAATATTGTTTTAATTATTCAGTTTTATTGAGTGCCTACTAGGTGAGGTACCAGCCTAAGTGTTACATATGTTATCTTATTTTGTCCTCACAACAGCCTTAAGAAGTAGATACTCTTCTTTTCTCTTCACTTAGTACTGTCAGTTCAAGTCTAAAACTGAGGTTTGGAACTTTGTAAATAACATCTAGTAGCAATGGAACACAAATATGAACATAGGTTTCATATTAAAACCTGTATCCTAATGCCTGTGTTAAACTAAGGTAAAGAAATGAGAAGAGGTGCATATATTGAAACACCTGTAGCTATTGGGGAAGGAATTTGTGGGAGTTTGTGCTGGATAGAATCATGTTCTGCATGAATTATATAAAATTATCTACTGAGATTGTGGACATCAGACCATATATGTCTAGAAGTTACAATGAAACAAATGAAATGACTGGGGGAGGGGCAATATTCAATGAGAATTTTCCAAAATCAATGAAAGACTTAAGTTCTTAGTTTTAAGAATTGCCATTAATGCCAAGCTAAACAAGTAAAAATTAATTTGCACCTAGACACATCAGACTAAAACTGCAGACCACCACAGATAAAAAGAAAAATCTTAATAGTAGCCAGAATGAAAAGACATGTTACCTATAAAGTAAAAATTAGACCAAAGCAGACTTCTCAATGGAAAAATAAAGACCCTAAAATAATAGAATAACATCTCCAAAATGTTGAGGAAAAGGGCCAGCCCAGTGGCACACTGGAGAGTGCACTGCTTGGGAGCACGGCGGTGCTTCCGCCAAGGGTTCGGATCCCATGTGGAGACCGGTTCCCGCTCACTGGCTGAGCGTGGTGCAGGCGCAACACCGAGGGTTGCGATCCCGTTGCCGGTCCCCGGTATGGGCACGACACCAAGGGTTGTGATCCCATTACCGGTCAGTAAAAAAGACAAAAAAGGAATAATAAAAAAAAAAAATGTTGAGGAAAAATATCAGCTAATTATCATTCAAGAGGAGATATAAAACAAAGGAAGTCTGAGTGTGTATGTCATATGCAATGAGTGGTATACATTTTCATATCGTCTTTGAAAGAACCACTAAATGATGTACTTTAGAAAGAGGAAATTAAATGAAAAAGGAAGAGTGGGGTGCAAAACCAGTATAAACCAAAGAACTGGCAAATGTTTATGTAAATACACATTGGCTATTTGAAAAACAATAATAATGATTACTGGAAAGAGGAATTTAAATGAAATGAAACTAAAATACTAAATTTAAAAAACGGAAGATGAGAAAAGTAAGTAGAACTAAAGAATTTTAGAGTCATTGTTTTATTCAGAAAAAAATGTAGATATATTAATTTTTTTACTTTTTAGAGTATGCTTTTTTTAAAGTGTAAGGATAACCATTATAGGAATAAAATTACAATCTAATTTAAAAGGGAGAGAGGCAAGAAATACTTGAGTCTAATAAAATAGGGGTTGATAAAATTTTTCTACAAAAAGCCACATAGTAAATATTTTAGTCTTTGTGGACCACATAGTCTCTGTTGCAAATCTACAACTCTACTATTATAGCATGAAAGCAGCTATATGCTATACATAATTAAATGAATGTGGCCATTTACATAAAATAGTCTGCTGACACCTGAACAGAAAGGAGAAAAAAGACACAAAGAAAAAAAGCCTGTCAAGAAGATACACAATAAGATGGTAGACAAACCGAATGTATTTATAATTACAATAAATGTAACTTTATCAAACTTGCCAGTTAAACATACAGTAATTCATAAATGGACAAAATGGAAAAAGTCTGTGTGTTGATCACAAGAGACACATATTAAATCATAATACACTAGAAAATTTGAAAGAA
>NW_007738708.1:20628-36601 GCF_000696425.1 Galeopterus variegatus | reverse complement strand
AGAATACTCCTTCTTTTCAAACAAACATGAAACATTTTGCAAAAGTTAACCATATACTAGACAACAAAACCAGTCTCAACAAATAGAAAGCCTCAACAAAAATCAGACCACATTTCTGGACTACACTGTAATAAAGCCCAAGACGAATTATGCTCAAACTATTTGAACTAATCAGAGAATTCAGCAATAAGATAAGGACTTGATGGTTTATTTCAGAAGTGATGCCAGGAAGCAGAGCAAGGAGGCAAAGAGAGTGAGGCAAAGAAGGAAGCAAAACAAATATCAGATGTGTTATTGATCTGGCTACCGCTGTGAGCAGCTGTGATAATATCCTGCTTGGGGCTGTCTGAGGAATTATATGGACTGTGTCTCATAATTTTCCCTCAGAGGAATAAGAGCCTTAAAAGTTTATCCCTTGACTCTGCTGCTCATAAGTTGAGGGTTGCTCCTGGTATTACTCCTTCACATACGTAGTCTGCACCTGTGTAGCCAAAGAACTTCCTGAGCTTCAGGAAAAGCCCTGATGTAGAAGAGTAGAGATTCACTGGAAATTGCCTGAGGGGGAGCTGGCAGCATTCACAAAACTGTCCCCCACATCTGCCCTGACATCCAATAGCTTGAGGGGATTTAGTATCTGCCACAGATTCCATCCATATAAATGAAAACAAAACAATAGTATGCATTATTTAGGAAATATATGTATGGGAAAAAAATGTCAAAATATTCAAAGGATTAATACACATTACTTCAAAATCATGGTTTTGTGGTAGATGTAGAAATGAGTGTGACTTCAACTGCTGGTATAATTATATTTTTTAGAGAGAAAAAGAAGAATCTAAAGTAAATATGAGAAAATGTTGATATTTCTTAATTTAATAAATGTATCTAGTTTATCTAGTTATTATTTTCTGTATTTTAAAATATTTCAGAGCTAAGTTTCTTTTTTGTTTGTTTGTTTTTTCCTTTTTGTCTTTTTTACTGACCGGCAAATTAATTTAATAAATGTATCTAGTTTATCTAGTTATTATTTTCTGTATTTTAAAATATTTTAGAGCTAAGTTTCTTTTTTGTTTGTTTGTTTTTTCCTTTTTGTCTTTTTTACTGACCGGCAACGGGATCACAACCCTCGGTGTCGCGCCCGTACCGGGGACCGGCAACGGGATCGCAACCCTCGGCGCCACGCTCGCACCATGCTCAGCCAGTGAGCGGGAACCGGTCTCCACATGGGATCCGAACCCTCGGCGGGAGCACCGCCACACTCCCAAGCAGCGCACCGGGCCGGCCCTAGAGCTAAGTTTTTTAGAAAGTTTCTGGTGCTTTTAATGGGAAGGTTTTGCTTGATCACATATGACATAATCACTGAAACTTCACTAAATAAAAAAGCTGAATGAGCAAAGCGCAGTTTTGTCTAGGTAGGGCCTGGCCTCCTCCAAAAGCAGAAGTAGGTGTTATGTGTTTTCTGTTTCTGTAAGGGAAGTGTCCCTGAAAAGCATCTGAACTTTGAGCACATGGGTCAGGCTCTTAGCAGCCGTTTGCAGTCACAGGCTGTCTCAGCAGATCACAGTGACCTCCACGTTCTAGTTCGTGATTATCGCTTAGATTCTCCTGGAAGAGTAAACTTTGTAATCTTTCAAAGTCCTTTCCAGGTCCCTGTCAGTTTGTGTTTAACATTTTCACCCTCCAGTTGGGTAATTTTCATAAAATGATACACAATGTGCATGTGATCATGCTCTACAGCTGTTGTAAAGAGAGATTATCACTTCCACCCCTGACTGGCCATACCTGTATTCGTTTGTTTGCTTGTCTGTAATGGGCTGTAATAAGATCCTTACATATCAGCCTGATCCCTTCAATTTACAGACAACACAGCCCAGAAAATTCAGATTTCTTGTACTTAAAATTAGCAAGTGACAAAGCTGAAAATCTAATTTGGGCCCCAACATTATCATTATTCTATGAGATAATACCTACATCCCTGAAATGTTACAGAATGAAATATGTTACCTGTGAAAATCCTGAAAGTATATATCACTAGTACCTCATGATTTCTAGCCACCTGATCTAATCTCCGTGGTATAAGCATAATGCACCTGGCACTGGAGGCCATGCCCAAGGGTGATATTCACGTCCAGGGCTCTTCAGAGTTAAATACTTTTGTATGACTTCAGGTTGTGAAGAGTTTAAGGCAGACCTTGTTTGATGACATAGGTCATAACAGCCTTAACAACAGCCATAACATTACTAATGTGATTAGGCACACTGCACTGGAATTGTCATAACTGCCCAGGTCATCTGCTATTGGGTTAAAGAACTGCTAGACTGGAGAAAACTTGGAGAAGTCACAAAGGACGGTGCTTCTCAAACTTCAGTGCATATATAAATCACACAGGGATCTTGTTGAAATGCAGATTCTGATTAAGTTTAGGGTGTGACCTGAAATTCTTCATTTCGAAGAAACTTTTAGGTGATTGCAACACTACCAATCCAAGGACCACCCTTCAAGTAGCCAAGCTTTTCCCTGTGCTTAATAATCTCCCAGAGTCTATCACAAAGAAGCTATGCTTTGCTAAGGCAGGACTTTGGTGACCAGAAAAGTTTGAAGGCAGGTGGTTTGTGTGAACAGCACTCACAAAGCTAGTCATGTGCTGTCTAACTGCTTATCTATGCTGGTCAGAAACAATGGCTATTTGGCAGTGCCAAAGCACTTGACCCTGAGGTTTGCATTGGAGCTTCTAGAGACTCAGAGCACTGCTAGCATTTAGGCAAACAGCAAATCCCTCCATTCTTTAATTTAGAAAGAAGGTATCATGGTCTATGAACCTAAAGAAGTAAACTAAAGGAGGGAAAATGAAACTTAGAATGAGAGGTTTCAGATCTGGTATCAAACTCCAGATCTTCCATTTACCTCCTGTGTGACCTTGAGTAAGTTGCTTAAAGCCTCTGAGACTCAGTTTTTACAACTCTAAAGGAGGAATAATATTAATAATAACAAACATTTTGCACATTGAACAAGATAGTGATTTAAAAGGTGCTTTTGTAAACTAAGTGCTCTACATATAATAGTTTTATTAAAAAGATAAGTGTTTAAAGGGAAGTGATAGATAAATCCTAATGATATCTTCATTAAATATTAACAGCTTTGGCAACTGTACTTTAGAAAACAGCTGTTTTATTCTTTATCCATCCCCAGTGAGTCTAACATCAGAGAGAGGGCAGGTGGGCAGGCTTCTCAAGACCTCAGCCAAAATGCACCACAGTTCATCTTCTCACAATATTTGGCCAGGTACCTGTATTTGCACCTGGGAAAACACCCCTATGCTGTTTAAGCACAATATGACACTTCTTACAAAATAATGAAGTTCCCCCAAATGGTCTTTAAATCCCCCTAAATTTATCAAATATTCTGTTCACTGCCATCTACCCTAATCATAGCAGGAAACAATCTAAGTCCAGTTGCTGATGTTGCACAATACTAAACTTAAAAATCTTGCAAGACAAGCAAAATGTGCATAAATTTGATCTAATGGTACACAAATAATAGTACATACATACTATGTCTTATAGGGGTTTATACATTACATGTGCCTTTGTATATGTGCCTAATTTGATTCTCTTATTTATCTGTAACTTGCTTATTATTAGTAACTACAGATGATACACTATCCCAAATATATATCTAAATAATGTGTTTGTAAATCTCTTGTTATAAAATATGTTGTGTGTACAATGGACACTGTTGTTGCTGTCTCTTTGCCTGGTAACTACTTCGTATTTCGTTGGGTATGCACACCTCCTCATGGAACTTATATACTCAGAGCAGGGGTTCTCATCTGGGAGCTATTTTGCCTCACCCTGAGAACATTTGGCAATGTCTGGAGACATTTTCAGTTGTCTCAATTGCAATAGGGATGATTCTGCCAACTGATGCATACAGGACCGAGATGCTGCTAAATATCTACAATGCACAAGATGGCCCCTCACAACAAAGAATTATCCAGCCCATAATGTTACTGTTGCTGAGATTGAGAAACTCTGACTTAAAGAGAAGCTACCTCCGCCTCTAGCTCTAGTGGTGGGGCCGATGGTTCAAGTCGTGCTTAAAAATCAAAATCCCAACTCCTTGCAGAAGTTATAGATTTAGGGTGAACACATGACCATTAATAATCAAGGAACCTGAGGAAGACATTTCCTGAGGGCTTTGGGGAGAGAGAAGCTTCCTTGCTCTTTGAGAGAGGTTTTGGAAGTGGCTCTTGATGGTTCTGCTCCCAGCTAGGATGGATTAACAGGGACCAGTTTTACTCTCCTGTGGGAAATAACTAGAAAACAGGAAAAAATATAAGAAACAATGGTTTGAAGACATTCAGATATCAGGCAGTGCAGGACAGTGATCCCTGAGAAAAGGAAAAAAAAAACTAGGGGAAAAAAAAAAAACAATATCAGTGAACTGCAGAACATTTTTTTTTTTTTTTGACCAGTAAGGGGATCGTAACCATAACCCTTGGCACGGTGTGGTCTGCACCATGGAGCTACCAGCACCGCAGTCTCCCAAGTGACCCACAGGGCGGCCCTGCAGAAAAACTTTGAGAAACCTAACTATATGTGATATAGGATTAACTGGGATGGAATGAATTTTTTTTAAAAAACTTGAAGAAATAATAGCTGACAATTTTCCAAATTTGATTAAAAAAAAAAAAAAGAAATTCAATATCCAAGAATTTCAATGTACCCAAATACAAAAAAAAAAAAAAAGAGAAGAGGAGAGAGAGAAAGAGACACTATCGTTATATATTAAAGTCAGTGGTGGAAATCTGTAAAATATTTTCCCCTAACAGAGGTTTGTTAAACACTTTTGAAAAACCTGTTTTAGATTTTTTTCTCTCCTCTAACTATACAATGGGAATAGTTTGATTTCTGTTTTAGCAGAATTCGAAATTAGCTTGCATATGTGAATAGATCCCATTGTTCCGCTAATGTGTTATTTATCACAGTCACATGGTCAGGCCAGACCAAGCTGAAAAGGCAGCCAAACATTCTGTGCCCAATTCAATGATCTGTTTCACCACAGCTACAAATCCTGTGTTCCCCTAAGGTATGTGTTTAGGGGCTTGACTCCCACCCCATTTTACACTTAGAGACACTTAAAGCCCGTTTAGTCTACATGACCTCCTGCAAACTATTCTGAGTTGAAACGTTGTGACATTTTTATTTATTTATTTATTATTCCTAAGAATCAAGGGATAAAAGAGAAAGAGCTACAAATTTTCATCAGTCCACTAGCACCACTGTCACCTCTGGCACTGTTCCATCTAAAGATTGCTTGTCCCCTGCGCTGGACTATAGTTCAAAGGTTTCAGCTCTTTTATCTCACACACACATGTCCAGCCTCTGGTGCCCAGCTGTGTTTTCTGCAAAGGCTTGAAACCATGCCAGGGTAAGTGTTTCATCTAGAGAGGTTCCTGTCTAAACACACACTGCCCTGAAACTGGCCCTGACCCCAAATCCTTATACCTTGCATTGAGCCTAAGATCCCCTGTCTTCCTGGTAAGGTCTGCTTTGAAGTCCATGCTGCCCTTCCCTATAAATATACTTCACTCCAGCCTAACACATTTCCCAAATCTACCTCGCAGAGAGCAGGTGTTGGCAAGCCCATCCTTTTCTAAGTAGGCAGGCCTGGTCTCCTTATGCAGCTGGTATCCCCTTCTCCAGAACTCTGCATACCAAGGAAATGGCTCTCATCATCAAACACAAAAGGTTGTTTCCCTTCCCCAGAATATCAGTGCATTCTAGGTTAATCTTTGCATAATTAAGAGGAGGCCACTCAAGTGATTCAATCCATTTAAGATGATTTTCTATCTCTTTCTATATTTACTCACATAATAATTTAAAATTCTGCTTCAGCCACTCACCCTTTTACTCAGAATCTTCATCACACTAAGAAAACTGAAAGAATTGTTTGTGGGTAGGAGAAATCAGCATAAAATCACATTTCTTTTTTTTTTTGTTTTAATAAACAATGATCATTATTAGACATCAAGACCTTCTAACAGATTCCAATTCTAAGGAATCCTAGGCTCCCTGTAAGTGCTCCTGGCTCCTATGTTAGCCGTCTTAACACAACTGAGTAAACAGTCCTTTCCTACCCATCCTGCTTAGATGTATACGGATTCCCCGTTCCCTCCTCTCCCAGCCCAGGGCCTCTCAACTTGTGCCACAAATGGTGAGCACAGATATTTATACTTTCCTGCCCTTCCTAGGTGTGAATGAGGAATAAAAACTGGGAGGAGGCACCCCAGAAAGCAGAAGTTTCTCATTTATTGTGGATCTAAAAAATCTCCAACCTGCTAAAAAAGCCCTTTACAAACTATCGGTCAGAAAAACTGTCAGTACTCTAGCATTTAGCCCATTGCCTAGTGCATAGTAGGTAATGCATACACCACTCAGTCAGTCACTTAGAACATAAAAGCTTTTGCTATAATCTGAAAAATTATACTTAGGCACACCATACAAGTAAGATTATTCCAAGTAAAATGTCTACCACTCAGTCAGTCACTTAGAAAATAAAAGCTTTTGCAATAATCTGAAAAATTATACTTAGGCACACCATACAAGTAAGATTATTCCAAGTAAAATGTCTGGTTTCAAAATCCATGGATGTACTGCTTATGAGATAAAAACTATATGAAGGTTTAATAAATATTTGCTATTGATGGCAAAAGTGATAGCAACACCGACCGTAGCCCTCTCCATCTCAAAACTCTCCCTGCAAAGTCCTGCTACTCTTTCCAGTTTCCCTCTGCTCAAATTCCCAGTTCTACTGGGGTAAGTAAAATTCAAGTCTCAGATCAAGCAAAATGAGCTTTCTCTGCGAATCAAGATTTTTACTGCTAATCCTAATCTCTGGTAGGTATTTCCTCACCTTTTACTCCTTTTCATTGAGCACACTTCTCTGCACACCTGTATAAATAATTTCTTTCTTACCTCTCACCCACTACAAAGGCCTAAATACCACTTCTGTGTGGCACAATCAACAGCATGCATTAAAGCAAGCGCTCCTAACATTGGGTCCTCAGTAATTACTGGATGGTCTCCTCGTCGGCTGTTGCCACTGATCTTCTCACCATCTGCAGGAATTTCCAAAAAAAAAGAGGATTCTATTGTTAGATTCTCTTTTTCCACATCCCAGTTAGCCACTTGTACCCATGGCCTCCCTCACCTCCAAATCAGCGATCAAAGGGCCTTGGGGAAAATCCAATGGGGTTCATCAGGAGGAGGCAGCAATGACAGCCAGTAGCCAATGGTGTTTACTGAGCACTTGCTGTTTGCTAGACACAGTTCTAAGTGCTTTAAGTTATCTCAAGAAATCCTCGGAATGCCTAAGACTATTATTATTTCCCTTTTACAGTTGAGAGAACCAGAAATGTAAATAATTTGCTGAAGGGTAGCAGAATATACTACTTTGGCATACTGATTATTTTGATCTGAACTCAATTAAGTTGCAGACCCAAGAACTCTGCCTTCTCTCTTACTACCAAGAAGGGCAGGGGATTCTTAATTACCAGACAACTCTAGACTCCCATCAGCTGAAAGAAGTCACCAGAAGACTCTGCATAACAAAACTTGCTAACTAGCCTTTATCTTCCATTAGTTTTCCCCATATAATTTCCTTCCCACAATCTGCCTCCCTAGAATCCAAAGTCCCTTTCCTTTGTCTTGTCACTTTCCTACAAAATTATTGGGTTTTGCTAAAATGCCAGATGAGCTCAAGTTCTAACCATCCCTTTGAGTTACTCAACACTAAGTGCTCCCATGTGTATACATGATGCACATGTTAATAAACTGCTCTTTGTTTTTCTCTTGTCTATCTTCTGTCAGTCTAATTTACAGGTCCACAGCCAATGAACCTAAGATCAGTAGATGAAAAAGAAAATTTTTCCTGCCCTTCATTTCTCAAAACACAAACTAATGGTTGGTGGAACAGGCATCCAAGCCCAACGTCGTATAGCAGTTGTGTGGCTGCTACAGAAAGGAGAGAAACAAGAATTGCATTGGCCAGGAAGGAGGAGGACATTTGTTTCTCTATTCTAATGGTGGGGCAATGAAAAAGAAAAATTGTGGGCAGGAGACACTAGTGCCCCACTTCTTTTCATCCTGTCCTGTTCTCCATCATTCTCCTCCCTGCTCCCAGCGACTCCCTGCCTTCCGCCCTCCTGGCAGGCCCAGCAGTTTCCACTGGCTCTTTTTCATCTCCCAGTAGCTAAATAGGTTAACTCAATTCCTGGGAGAAAAGAAAAGGAAGCTATGTTTTGGCATTTAGTTCAAACAGCATTCTTCTATCCAGTTTTTCCATTAATAAAACTGGTACTTTAAATCTCCATTTTTTTTAAAAAGTAGGTACCATTTACACAGTCATGAAAAAAAATCAGTAAGCCTTAGACTATCAGTATACTGGCTCTGATTACTTACTAAGAAACCCCAGAAAACAAACTACCCAATGTGTTCTCGAAATATTTCCTCGGGAATATGAAGTACCTTATTCTGGTCACGTCCCTGGTTACCAAAAGGAGCTACATCCCTCTCCCCCCATGGAGCTTCCAGAAAGGAAGGCTCAGAAGTCCATTGTCTGTCCATAGACCTCTGCAGAGTCAGCGTTCATATTCCTGGGTCCATGGTGTCAAAAGACAAAATTACAACAAATTTATAGATATCAATTGGCTTTATCTGCAATTCTTGAATTGGGCAACACTTCACTCATGAAATAGAAAAAGTGTTACAAGAAGATGAGCAGAAGAGGTTAGTTTTATAGACTTAAGAAGGACTAAAGAAAGCAGAAACAAAGAACAAAGAGCCAATTGGTCATTTCTAAGTCACTTTCCTTGTAAAGCAAGGGACAGGGAGACCAAAAAATAGAAAGATAACTGGTTAACATTAGGTTACTTCAGGTTTCCTTTTGTTGTATTAAAACAGAGGGCACCTCATTATCATGCTGACTGAAGACTGAGACTGGCCTGTTTGGGAAATCGGGCTGTTATTTCTTTTCCCTGATTTCTCCAAAGGCCAGGTGGCAACTCAGTTTTTGGTTTGGTGACTGGTGACTTCAGGTGGGTGATTCCATTTTGGTTTTCAATCTTGTCTGTGGGGGCCTAGTGCAGGAGCTTAGTCCAAAACAATGGCTGCTTGTAGTTTTTATTTAACAATAGGCACAAGCTCGGCTTACTTGTCTGTTTAAGAACGCACATATCAATGTACAGATAATCCCTGACCTACAAGTTTTTGACTTTACAATATGGAAGTGATACACATTCAGTACAAACTTTACTTCAGGTACCCATACGACCATTCTGGTTTTTCACTTTCACTACAGCATCTGATAAATTACATGATATATTCCACACTTTATTATAAAATAGGCTTCATGTTAGATGGTTTTGCCCAACTGTAGGCTAATGTAACTGTTCTGAGCATGTTTAAAGTAGGCTAGGCTAAGCTAAGTTATGATGTTTGGTAGGTTAGGTGTATTAAATGCATTTTCAACTTACAATATTTTCAACTTATAATGGTTTTATCAGGATATAACCCCATTGTAAGTCAAAGACGTCTGTGGTGTTTGCCAGCTCTTAGGGCCCCTTTCTTCTGAGAGCTTGTTTATAGAACAGACTTAAAAAGCACAATCTGTTGCGTGGAAGCACAGCAGCTTCTAAAAACAAAGTCAGACTGGATCAGTCTGTGCTCACAATAGAGCTTTCTGGTCTTTTTATCTTATTTGCGTTTTTGAAAGGAACTTATAAACACCATTTCTGTCAGGTTTTGCTTTGCAAAGGCAGCCAGCATGGTTCCTTAACACCTCCCACTCCCCAGGGCCTCCAGCATGCAAGGTATGTTGCTAAAATATGTGTTGGTTCCTCCTTTAAACAAACCCTTTAGCTTGAAAAACTGATTCTCAGAGGTCAATTAACCATTTAATTTCTTCCTCAATGAACTGGTTTGTTTCAAATTCTTAAAAAAATCAAGCCAGAATCATGAGTATCCATTAAACTTTATACTCATGATATAGGCAGGATATTGCAGTCTTTATTAGATGCTTTGTTCATATATTTGCTGGCATTTTAAAAAATCAGCCAATTGTTTCTGGCCAAAAACAATTCTTTTCCTACTTCTATTTGATTAATAATTTGTTTCCATTCTTCCTCATTTCTCCAAGTGGAGTTTTAAGTTGAGATTGAGCTACAGCATTTAAGATAGAATTTCTGTTCCTTCTCACTGTGCACTCTCACATCAAGTCAGAGTCCTGGTAAGTCAGACAAACACCCAGGCTGCCCAGAACCTGTGTTCTGAGAAAGTCCTCAGCTACCAGTACCAGGGTGACAGGAGCCCCATCTGAGATTGAAATGTGCACACACCCCTACATCTACTCTTGTTACCAAATTAGGCTCTTGGGTTCCAAAGTCATAGAAATGAACGATGCACCCAGCAGTAAAGCAAGCAATGCTTTATTAAAAGAGGAGATAGAGTTATGTATAAGGGGGTTAGCTACAGAGAAGCTAGCTCCCCGAGGGGAGCTGTTCTGGATCTTTCATAGGGAAAGGAGTTAAGGGGTGCAGGCCAGCATCATCATTCTGTACCTCTGGCGGTGGTCCATTCTATTCTTCCTGGTTGCATCATGGGTGCATGCTCAGTTAGGGCTTTGGTCCTTGTGCCTACTCAGTAGGTCCAAGACGGTGGTGTTGTTCATTATTGTAACCCCAGGAGGTTCATTGTAGCAGTCACCTTGAAGCTTTGTGTGCATGAAGGAACTCCCAAAGGGATCTTAAGGTTAATCTGTAACTTAATTTTTGCAAGCCTTGAGCTTGCAAACTCAGTGAGTATCTGTTCCCCACCTTATCTCAGTTTATTTTATCAGGGCAGGCCGTGGGGTAAACACGCATCCTGGGGGGGGTCTCATGACTGAGGAGTGGAAACTTAACAAAGTGTCCTCTGCAGGGAAAATGGAGTCAGTTTGGTTCACAGTTTGTCTCACTCCCATCAGAATAGAGACTTACTGAGATGAGAAGGGAATAATCTAATGCAGGAGTGGATCCATACTACCCTCATAGTGTATCTTCGTTTTCTGTGTGTAAAAATCACACACACACAGATGTGTGCACACACGATGTTTACTCTGTTGCCAAACACACAGAGCTGGAACTTAGGTTTCACAATTTTAATAACTGATGTCATATACTATCGTTGTTTTGTGGCTTATCATGTTTTGTACAGTTGCCAGCTGTCTCCCACCCTCTGAGATGACAGGACACTATAACTTGGTATGACACCTGGGATGGGGGGTGGAGAGTGGGAGGATGCCTCTCCTCCTTACTACTATGTTACTACAAACACCTTTTAAAGCTTTTAGTAAAATAGTTTCTACGGACAATGAGACCAGGTTGCTGAATAGCTCAAAGGTCAGGGTCTGCACTTCCCTGACAGGATCCTGTTAGAGAAAAAGACCACAATGATATTGTCTATCGGCATGAGGTTTTTGGTTAACAGGCTATTACTGCTGCATGTGTGTACACACACACACACACACACACACACATACCTTTGCATATGCTCCTGATCTTTCCCAGCCTCCAGAGCTGAGAAAGCACAAGAAACACAAGATACCACCACATTTTCTGCTGCAATCTGAATAATATTTATTTCAGACAAAAAGCCTACCCAGATGCAGTCTTCATTGAAATCATTTTCAAATAAATAACTTATGAAAGATTAAATAATTATTTCTTACAAGTTTCTGCCTTGCCCCGTAAAACCAAAATATAACTGTAACCACACGTTTTTCAGTATTAAAAATGTTTTTTTAAAAAACATAAATGGTAAATCTTTGTTTTCTTACTAACCTTTTTTATTGTAGTATAACATGCATTTTAAAAATGCACATATCGTGTACATACAGTTTAATGGATTTATACAAAGTAAACATACCTCATTCAAAAAGAGAACATTACCTGTATCACAGAAGCTCCCTCTAGTGCCCTTTCTGGCCTACTGTCCCTCTCTTTGACTTTTTTTTTAAATTGACACATAATCATTGTTTACATTTATGGGATACAGCGTGATATTTTGATACCTGTATATAACGTGTAGTTATCAAATTAGGGTAATTAGCATATCTGTCACCTCAAACATTTATCATTTCTTTGTATTGGGAACATTCAAAATCCTCCCTTCTAGCAATTTGAAAATATACAACAAATTGTTGTTAATTATAGTCACCTTACAGTGCTACAGAACACGAGAACATATTCTTCCTATTTGGCTGTCAGTTTGTATCTGTTGACCAACTTCTCCCATCCTCCCACACCACCCCCCTCCCAGCCTCTAGTAACCACTATTCTACTCTCTAAGTGGTAAATCTTCCTAATGCTTCCCAATTCATCTATTGTTCAGTCCCATAAGAATCTTAGTCTGTCCCTTGATAGGAAGATGAAATAACAGTGTCTCTGTCACTCTACAGCCAGACCAGGCCAGTTCAGAGGGCATCATGAAATTACTACATCTGCCCACCAAATTACTTGAACTTTAATGAAAGGTGGGGAAGAGCAATCAGTACTCAATGGCAGTTACTCTATTCCTAATCCTATTTCTTCTGGCCACAAAAACAGGGTTTGCATTTGCTTGGTACTTCACAGTTTATAGAATGTTAACACATACTGGGGAGTCTTGGTATTGGGATTTAACAGTGAGTGTTGATTATTGGAACAGCATCCTGGAAATCAGTATCAGCTCCTATTTGCACTTTTCCTTCAGTATTCCAACAGGCTGTGCTTCTTTATTTTTGTGCCATACATAAATCATCTGGAACAAATGATAAAATGCCCGTGTCTTAGGGTGTGTTCCCCAGCAGCATAGTCTCACATGAGCAATCTTGCATAAGAAATTTGTCAAGGGAATATTCTCACAGGGTAAGGAAAGCAGGTCAGGCAGGGCAGGAAGCCCAGCAAAGATGAGGCCTTGGCAGGAGTCCAGCCTCAGCCTGATCCCACAGAAGCTCTGAAGCATTACGGGTACCACAGAGTTGTTCCACCTTGAGGAAAGGGAGGGAGGCGTCCTGTGGCTTCTCTGGACAAGAAGGTTCCCAAAAGCGCAAGACAAACCTCTGGATGAGCTGTGAGCTACTAGGGGCCAACACTCACCGCTGCTGGGGGCTAGTGCTCCAGCCAGCACAGGGGATCTGTGCAGGCCCCAACAACATCTACCACATAGAGTATTTGCACACTTGGAAGTCACCAAGTTCTCAATTTGTTTCTCTTGCATGTGTAAAGATATTTCTTGAGATAGTTTTCAAACAGTACTCTCAAAGTCCACTGGGAAGCTGGGGCTGGGATAAGCAAGCAGAACTTTGGCCACTGCTCTCATTTCCTTTTATTTTACATAATGGATTACCAGGTAAGGTTATAAATGAACAAAGGGTTACCTTATTAAAAATGAATAAAAAGTCATTGATGTACTGTGATGAAAGTGCCTTGATGGCAGAGTCCTTGTCCATCTTATTCACTTTGAGAGCCCCCAAAGTCTGCAGGGAGATGGGCTCAGAGCAGGCCCTTGATAAATAACTGCTGGGAAAAATGAATGAAGATATATCAACCCACTAAATCTGCACAGCAGGCTTAGAAGAAAGATGAGGGAGGTATTTTCTCCCACACTAGGAAGAAACTCAGTTTCAGAGCATTGACCGTGCTCACACAGGGTGGCTCTACTGACCTGAGTCAGAGACCGGTGGTAGATTGAGAGTAAATATGCCCAGGCGTGGGGCTGGGGCGTGTTCACACTCCTTCTCTCTACCTATGTTAAAAGGTGCCCAGAAATAAATAAATAGCAAAAAGAACTTAGAGTACTCCATGCATCAGACAATCAGCAAATCTAAAGTTAGTAATTTGGTGTGAAAGTAAAATAAAAACCTCTCATCAGACTTTGCCCCCTTCACTGGGTCTGGAACACAGGATTTTTTTTTTTTTTGTCTTTTTCCGTGTCCGGCAACGGATCGCAACCCTCAGTGTCGCCCCCGTACCGGACCGGGACCGGCAACGGGATCGCAGCCCTCGGTGTTGCTCCCGTGCCTCGCTCAGCCAGTGAGCGGGAACCGGTCTGTATGTGGGATCCGAACCCTCGGTGGGAGCGCCGCCGCGCTCCCAAGTGGCGCACTATAGCAGTGCGCCACCGGGCTGGCCCGGAACACAGGATTTTTAACCCTAGTTGTGATGTTATAGACTCTTTTATGAGATCTTATTGCCCTGATGCATTTCTTTTCTTCCATACCCTTTCTTCTGCCCCCAGATTCCCAGACACTTTAGATCCAGAGTCTACCCTCAGGATGTCCACTCCCTGTCCCAGTGAGAAGACCTGGGCCAACCACCTTCGCTCTGGGACTTGGCACAGTTTCTGTTTCCTCTGGGGAATCACCCTTCCCTCCTCTTCCTCAGGCCACAGAGAAAAAGAAGGAAGCAGAGCCCTAAGGTCAGAGCCTGACCCCAAATTGAAAACAGGAAACTGATAAGCACAGGTCTCTGTGGAGGGGACAGAAACCAGGAGTTAGTCCAGGGAAAGCAACCTTGGTGAGCAGAATAGGAAGCTTAGAAGTTACTTTAAGCCTCCTGTGGAGGCCTGAGCCACCTGCCTTCCATATAATCTGGAAGATCACTGATTGGCAGGGGCAGGAGCGTGGTGGGGATATACACATACCTACTCCTGGAGCAGATGGAGGCCCACCTGGTGTGTGATTTCCGAGGAATCAGAAAACTCTCCTAGAGGAATCAGAAACCTTGCTGATTAGAGATTCCTTTGGGGCTAATCACCTTCCTCTTAGAAAGCCTATTACTGAAGGGGAGAAAGAAGTTAACAGGCAACCTCGTGGCGCTGCATCAGCAAGCGTGCATTCAAAAGTCTTTGAAAGTATGGAATGAGACAAGTAGGAAAATTGGGACTTTTGTGCCTTGCTCAAGAAGAAAAAAGAAAAGAAAAGAAACTGCTTGTCAAATTCGCAATCCCAAGTGCTAAAAATTTCACATAAAAACAGTGGTAGGGAAAACAGGAAAATTCTTGCAGCACTTTATAATTTGAGGCCCCTCACTGCTCACACCACAGAGGAAAAGAAAACACAGCAAACCAAAACTAGATGGTCAGAGAAAGCAGCCTGACTGGTACGACTTAGTTTGTCATATTGCTTCCTTTCTAGGAGCTAGCTGAGATCTACCAAGTTGGGGCATGTGCGAGAGAGGGAAAGAAGCCACTGTGAAATAGTTGAGTTAATGTGTCTCCCAGTCCATTCAGGACAATCGTGACTTCAAATATTCTGTGAGAGAGCCCCATATGTGCACTGAATCTGATCAAAACATGGGCTTTAATTTTTTAGCTGAGAAGGCAAGGTCATGACAAATAGACTTGGAAAGACAATGCGTTTTTTTCAATCAGAAAAACTAGGTTTAAATATTGTCTCTGCCGTTTACCAGCTGGATAGCTTTAGGTGACTCAAACTTTCTCAGCAACAACCTCTTCACAACAAATGTGGTAATGGTGGCTGACTGATAGGGTGGTGAGGAATAAGCTAAGTCAGATAACCTATCTAAGGCTGCTACTAAAATGCCTTGGACTTTAACAGACCTTCAGCAAGTGGTAGCTTCTACTGTTGTTTGAGCATTCAGAGAGCAGTCCACAGGCCTGGGACACCGGCTTTGGAAAACGTTCTGCTGGGGGAGTTGAATAGACAGATGCAGAAAGGCTTAGATGTTGGTAAGCTCCTGCACTACCATGAAGAGGTTTAGGTGGCAAGGCCTGGAGAGCTAAGAAGGGTGGGGAAAGAGGGCCTCTTTAGCACAGGTTCGTGAGACTCCGAAGTACCTGGTTTCCAGTGGCCAGTAGGAGAGTTCATTTCGGGTGGTGCCGGAGACCAGCTCTGCAGGATTTGTTGGACCTGAACAGGTGGTGTGGCGTCGGC
>NW_007738708.1:15755-19776 GCF_000696425.1 Galeopterus variegatus | reverse complement strand
GGGGGGGGGGGGGGGGGGGGGGGCGGTTAAAAAGGACAGTTTTTTTCTCTCCACTCTTTCTTCCTATCCCCTGACTTTCTTATCTCACTCGTGAAGTAGGAAAACAAGGCCAAGAAGCTAATTAGTACTTTGCAAAGCTAATAGTTCTTTCTTTGAGACTAGTAGAGTTTTGAGAAATGATCAAGACCAAACGACTGAAGCTGATCTTGGGCACCAGCCAAGTACACCAGTGCAAACCAAAATCTTGCAGGTCCTGAGATAACAGCGAAGATGAGAACAGAAACCACAGGAGGCCTTGGCAAGACCTTGTACCTGACCCATAGAAACAGACCCCTCCTAACTCACATCTCCTGCTCTCCTGCTTTCCACCTCCCACATTCCATTCCCTCAACCCTTCCTTTAAAAAATTCCTCAGTAAATGTAAATCTTTGAGATGGGATAGCCTACCATCTCCTTCGGCTGAATACGTCTGCTTCTCTAACACCAACCATTTGACTTTTGAGTTTTTTTCTTTCCTTCTTAAGGGGGTGGGCAGCTGGACCTGAGTCTGGCAACATGCATAGCTAAACTTTCTGGTAGAGTTTAAAGCAAAGCTTCCTGATCATCCCAGCTTATATCAGCCCCCAGCACCAGCAGGAGCAGCAGACAGGCCAACTCTGAACTCACAAAGGGAAACCAGCCTATAAATGCTAATCAAATACTTTTCCCTGCAAAATCCACTTGTAAGAGAGTCACCTGTTAGGTGGACTTTGCTATAGACTCATCTCTGAAGCTGTTTTATGATCTTTAGGTTACCAGATAGTCAGGCATTGAAAGGGTAATAATTTTGGATTACCAGTGCCCTAGGCTTGTTTTGTACCAAATGACCCACACAGACTTCCAAGAAACAGAAACTACGATCCAAACCAGGAGCTCTGAATTTGGGGCCTTCAGATACTCAAGGGTCCCTGAAAGTAGTAATAAACGTCTGAGAAGTTTCTTAAAGATAGTGTTTCCAAAACACCCCATATCTTCATTTCCTTACTCTAATGCTGCAAATACTTACTAAATTCCCAAGGTGTTTTTACTTTTTGCTAAAAGTATGTCCATTCATTTTAGAATCACAGGTAGTTTGTGATTCACCACAAAATCCAATATGTGAAAGATCCAAACATAAATCAGAGTGGTTCTTTACATGATAGGATTATGTTCTACTTCACCAAAATATTCCCAGTGTTTAAATATTATTGTTTTCATATAAATTTTACCTTAACCTTTTAATAGACATTGAGTCACAGGAAGTTTACAGTTAAAGTTCAGCCAAACTCCTTGAGCACTGTGTTTTCAGTTAAGTTCTGACACAAATGTTTTTTTTTTTTTTTTCCTTTTTGTCTTTTTTCGTGACCGGCAACGGATCACAACCCTCGGTGTTGCACTCGCACCTCACTCAGCCAGTGAGCGGCCAGTCTGTACGTGGGATCCTAACCCTCGGCGGGAGCGCTGCTGCGCTCTCAAGCGGCGCACTGTAGCAGTGCGCCACCGGCCGGCCCTGACACAAATGTTTTAACAGGCAGCTGGACTTGGGAGACTGACTAGTATCCTTTTTGTAAACTGAAAATTTTAGTGAAGATAAAATCTAAATCTAAATCTATCTCTCTCTGCATGAGTAAATGGGATCCTCTTCTTCCATTGTTATATTGATTTTAAACAGTGATAACATGCTGATTTAGTCAGAATTTTTTTACTGCATAAAGTAAGGTATATCCATAATTTGTGGAAATGTGTGTGAAGAGTATGAAGGGAACAGACAGTGCAGATGTCTCCCTTCCTCTCCTTCCGTATGCCCAGGGTCATTTAGATTGATTTGAAGCCACTTCCCCAGCAATTGTGTGGAATGTGGGGGTTGGTAAGTAGCCAGCTCTGAAGACTTCAGACTGTTGTTACTTTGTTTATTGGAATCCACACACCAGCAAGCTGGAAATTGTCCTGAGTAGTACTTTTGGCATGTACCACATCCGGGCCAGCAATGACTGTGGTCAGTGTATAACCCTTACAGTTCAAATGGCCACATAGATGTCCCTGATGACCCCGGCCTGCCAAAGAGCAGGAGGCCTTAGTCTTCCTAGGAGAGAGGATACCAAATAAAGAATCTCTTATTTATTCCTGTTTTCTTGGAGGAAAAACTCTTGTGATCTTTTGAAATTTATAGCCTAGACAACTCCATAACCTGGGAAGCAATGTTTTCTGTTAGCGTCTTTTATGCAGTTTGCTGTAATGTGTTTAGTAAAGGAAATGAGGAGATAGTGGTTCTTAATCCAAAACCACAATAAGCCAGGGTATGTGTACAATGTCACATGTACTTCATATGACAGTAAAGAATCTTGTTCTTTTCTGAGACTTCACGGTTTAATTTAACAGGATAATTGATATATATTTTTTTCAAACATGGTGATTTATTTTACATTCCCTTGAAATCAGACCCTGAGACAAGTACTTGGCCCAAGAAGTTTGTTTAATAGGTTCTACCTGGATAGCAATCTTAGAGAGTGAGACAGGGAAGGAGGGAGAGCTGATCTAAGGACGCATTACTGAGGTCCCTGCTGTCAGCAACAGATGCTCAATTTTGCTGGGACTTCTGAGGAGTGTGCAGAATTTTTCCCTGAATGATTCACCTGAAAGATGAAAAGTTGAATAAATACTCCCCATTCCCTCAAGTGTTGCCCCCTAAGGCTTTAACCCCCTTGCACTTCTGAGTAGCACTTCACAAGCCAAAGAATCTCCCAGGGCATAGGAAATGGCCTGGGAGCAGATGTGGAAAGACAAAAAGTAGGAGCAGCACGAGTCAGACCTGTCTATCACAGCTGTGGCTGAGATCAGAGATGGGCTGAGAGGATGGGATGGCGGCCCCAGAGGCATCACCACAGGGTGAACCATGATACATCTTTCATTTGCGTTATGTAAGCGTAATGAATTCACCAAGTTCTTTTGGAGCAATAGGGAATTTCCTCTTTGGGCCAGGATATGATTTTGTTTCTGTTAATCATCTGGGTTCTCAATGATTGCTCTTAATTCTTTAAAAAATTAAAAATGTATTCCTAATTTAAATATAATGCTTGCTTGTTGCAGAAAAGTTTGAAAATACTGCAAAGTATAAAGGCTTTAATAAGCGTATATTCATTGATGAATAATTCACTGTACATATGTACTAAAAAAATGCTAAATATATATACTTATACTCTAAATTTATATACTCATATACTCTAGTATATAAAAAATATACTAAAAACATCTCAGAGATGTTGACAAAAATTAATATACTCAAAGTTTATTAAAGTATTATTTAAACTCTTGACAAATTGGAACCAACCTAATTAACCAACAACAAAGGAACGGTGTCTGTGGCAGGCAGTCTCTAAGATGACCCCCAGTGATCTCCACCTCGTGGTATTCACACCCTCCCACGTTGCTCCAGGGTGAGTCTGTGTGAGCAATAAAATAAAGCAGAAGTAATGATATTTTACTTGCAAGATTACATTATAAAAATATTATTGTTTCTCTCTCTCTCTCTCTCTCTCTCTCTCTCACTCACTGTTGCTCTCCTCTCATGGATCACTCACTCTGTGGGAAGCCATGTCATCAGCAGGTCTGTGGAGAGACCCACGTGGTGAGGACCTCAAGCCTCCTGCCAACAGCCACATGAGTGAGTGTGGAAGCAGACCCTCCAGCCCGGGTCAATTTTTTTTCTTTTTTTAAACCACTCTATTGAGGTATGACTGACATATGAAAAGCTATACATATTCAATATATACATCTTAATGAGTTTGGAGATAAGTATACAACTGTGAAATCATCACCACAATCAATGCCATAAACATATCCATCACCTCCAAAATTTTTCCCACCCTATTTATTTTATTTCATTCTATAATGTTTTATGTTTAATGTAAGCTCTACCCTCTTAGAAACTTAAGTACTTGGGCCGGCCCGGTGGCGCACTGGATAGTGCGCTGCTTGGGAAGTGCGGCGGCGCTCCCATCCGAGG
>NW_007738708.1:4682-15152 GCF_000696425.1 Galeopterus variegatus | reverse complement strand
ACAAAAGACAAAAAAAAAAAAAAAAAAGAAACTTAAGTACTCAATACAGTATCATTAACTATAGGCACTATGCTGTGTGGTGGATATCTAGGACTTATTCGTCTTGCATAACTGCAATTTTGTACCCTTTGACCAACATCCCCCCTCCAGCTGACAGCTTGTATGCAACCTCATGACAGATCCTGGGCCAGAAGGACTCAGCTAAGCTACTCCAAGATTCCTGAAAAACTGTATGGGGTAATACATTGTTTGTTGATTTAAGCTGCTAAGTTGTGCAGTAATTTGTTATGCAGCCATAGATAACCAATAGAGTGTCTACATAAAATAGAATATTATATGGTAATAAAATATCAGATTTTCAAAGAATACTTGAGGACATGAAAAAGTGATGAGCTTACAAATTAAATGAAAACAACAGGAAGCAGAACTATGTCATGTGTGTTTGTTGCATGTCTGCTGTTTCTTCTGATCAGCACGTGTCCTTCCTTTCCCCTTTCTTTTGCTGATAGAACTTCCCCTTCTTGTAGGGAAACCATCCCATGTGTTTCAAGCACTGCTGACTCTAACCCATATAAGTCAAAGAAAAGAATCAGATTAAATTAAGGTCCCTCATTCCCTTGGCACATCATGAAAGATAGACTAATGAGAACAATTCCTGGATCTTTTCTTCCTAGAGCTGATAAAGAAAAGAATTTTCAAATAAAGTTAAAGTGATGAAGGTATCAGACACTCTGGACTGAATAGTTATTACAGTCAGAGCCAACCTTAGAATGATAAGTTATGAGTCAATAAACTTCTCTTTTTGCTTAAGTTAATCAAGGTTGGGGTTCTGCCTCAATACACAATTCGATTTTCCCAAATTCGCATAAAATAAATAAATAAAATTATACACAGAGAACATGGTAGAATCTATCAAATTTAATAGAGATTCTATCTAGATTTGTAGTTTCAAATTAATAAACTTGCTGCATCAGAAATTTTTAAAACACAGATTCTCAGGCTTCACACTTGGAAGCTTTGATTCAGTAGTTCTGGATTGCAGACTAGATCTTTTATAGAATACCTACAACTTTAAATAATATATTCAAACTATGTTATTACTTCAACTATCTAGAGTATATCCAGAATTTTTAGTCTGAAAGATCAGTATGTCTAGATTGCTAGTTTTTTCTCTCTATCTTTCTTCCTTTCTTCTCTCTCTCACACTTTTGCCAGAAATAGCTTCAGTTTTACATTGCCAGACTTAATAATGTTTAAATTTTGTCTGAAACTTTATTGTGAGGGATCAAACCCCATTAGTTAGTAGATCAGCAGAAGTAAAACACTCAGACGTGTATTCATGGTGGTAGTAAGCATTTTCTTAAACAGATAGAGGTTGGCCAATGGGTACAAAATTACAATTAGATAGTAGAAATAAGTTCTGNGATCTTTTATAGAATACCTACAACTTTAAATAATATATTCAAACTATGTTATTACTTCAACTATCTAGAGTATATCCAGAATTTTTAGTCTGAAAGATCAGTATGTCTAGATTGCTAGTTTTTTCTCTCTATCTTTCTTCCTTTCTTCTCTCTCTCACACTTTTGCCAGAAATAGCTTCAGTTTTACATTGCCAGACTTAATAATGTTTAAATTTTGTCTGAAACTTTATTGTGAGGGATCAAACCCCATTAGTTAGTAGATCAGCAGAAGTAAAACACTCAGACGTGTATTCATGGTGGTAGTAAGCATTTTCTTAAACAGATAGAGGTTGGCCAATGGGTACAAAATTACAATTAGATAGTAGAAATAAGTTCTGTTGTTCTATTGCACAAGGAAGATGACTGTGGTTAACACAGTAGCTAGAGGAGAGGCTTCTGAATGTTTTTGACACAAAGAAATGATAAATGCTTGAGGTGATGGATGCATTAACTACCCTGACCCAATCATGATACAACATATATGTATGAAAACATCAGACTGTACCCCATAAGTATGTACAATTATAATGTGTCAATTTAAACAAAATAACTAATTTTTAAAAAAAGAATATAGCCCAGCTATTGGGGCAAAATATACAGCAGAAGGTATAGAGAACACAGTTCCCTAATACCTTTCTGATCTCTCTTAAAGTGAATGAGGTTCATGCCAGGTCAGAAGAGCCCTGAGTCTCCTCTTTCCCAGGCTTCTATTTCCTACTAACCTCAGAAGCACATCATCAATATCCTTGTTAATCCCTTCCCTACAGGATGAAGAAACTTCCCCATACCATCACACAGACTTATAATCCTTCCTGCTCAGATCTCTGGCTGGGACACAAGGCTAATACTTTTCCTTGTTTTTAAGAAAGAGTTATCCTGCTGTCTCACAGATTTCTTGCCTAAGGATGGTCCAAGGCAGCATTCCTAGCCAAGACCCATCTCTACCGTATTTAAATCTTCTGTTCTGTCTACATGTTGATTTTAAAAGATAGCAAACAATAAAGACAATTTTTATTATTTCTTTCATGTAAATGTTGATCACTACAGAGCCAAGCAATGTCTTAGGATTGCATTTCCTTCTCTCACATTCAGATGGTCCTAAAGTCTAGATCTAATGGATTCTCTCTTCTTACATTCCATCTGTTCCTCAAAATCGTGAGTACTTTTTTGTTTGCTTCATATTTGGACTTTGGCTTTAAGATATAGGTTTTCTTTGTTCATTTTTTAAGTGTTCATAGAGTTTCTAAATATCCCTTTTTGTTTTTCCTTTTTTTAAAATACCATGGCTTCAGACATTTTACTCATTCTATTTCATGGATGGTATTGCATTCTTCTCGAAGTTCCTTGACCTCCTGATGTAAGTGAACCACTGCTTTCTAGACCTGTTACATGGGCTCACCCTGTATGTCTTTTCACTGTGAAGCTGAGGAGGCTCCTCAAATATTGGATGGAAAATTTCACAGTCCCTGAGTCCCTGGCCTTCAGTTAATATGTAATATACTGGGTAGTGATTGTAGTTAAAATAAGAGGATTAAAAAAAAGTATTTACATGCAAAACTAAGAAAGTTTCACCAGGTATAAAGTAACAATAGCTATAAATCTGAGTCAGCCATAAGGCTTTACATTCCCTCCTTTTTGGGGGGAGCAGGGTATAGATAACACCACTGACATATATCTCTGAGTTGTTTCCCAGAAACCAAGACCTCCCCTAAAGAAGACTCATGACTACCCTGTCACCATTGGAATGTAGGCCCCAAAGTGAATGGAAGATTCTAAGAATAACTCAATTGCATGACTGGCACACAATCAGCACTGTCCATGAGCTGATCGTGCACCAAGACCCTTACACCTGATTTTACCCTGTATAAACCTTTGTCACCACGCAATCGAGGAGCTCGGATTTCTAGTCTGAGCTACCCATCCTCCTTGCTTGGCGCTTTGCAATATAATGTCCATCTTTTCATCACTACAATCCAGTGTCAGTGTATTGACTTTACTGCACATAGGTGAGTGAATATTGGTTCGATTTGGTAACAACTGGATTCCTGAGTTCCATTTTCTCTCATATCCAACACATTCTGCCTGTTTCTCACCTCAATTTCCTTCCAGCACATCCTCAAATATCTTCTCTGAAAATGGTACATAAGGAGAAAAATGAGCCCCTGAATGTCTAAGTCTTCATTTTTGACTGAAAATGATCCATTACTGTCTGGCTATAAAATAATAAGTTCAAAATCATTTTACTACTAGTTTCTCTTTGAATAGGAAGACTAAGAGCTCTTTGTGTATGGGACAGCATATCCATTAAGAAACCTTATTTTAGAATAAAGGGTGACAAACTGAACTGAAAAGCATTGGCACACACCCTAGCAGCCCCCAGTTTTTCTTGAGTTTTCAATTTCTTTAGAAAAGAAACCTCCCAGTTGTTAGTCAGGAGGTAAATTCCAGCCACCTGGTCTCAAATGGGGACAAAAGAGAGTGACTGTAAAGCCAATGGACACAGATGTCCCATAGGTAGACTTTTAAATAAACGCCCTGACTTTAGTAATCCCTTTTCTACCTGCCAACGAGTCTTGAACCTCTTGGGATTTGCCATGGCAGAAAACCCCCTTCATTTTCCCACCCTGGGCTGCAAATTCTTCTTCTTTTATCTTTCCGAACTCATGACATCTGTTGATGCCTCCCTCCCATTATCTTTGCTTTTATTTATTTGGTCTTTTTTTTTTTAAGTTCCTTCACTATTAATTTTTTTTTTTTGTCTTTTTTTTTTTTTTTCCTTTCGTGTCCGGCAACGGATCGCAACCCTCAGTGTCGCGCCCGTACCGGACCGGGACCGGCAACGGGATTGCAACCCTCGGCGTCGCGCCCGCACCTTGCTCAGCCAGTGAGCGGGAACCGGTCTGTACGTGGGATCCGAACCCTCGGAAGGAGCGCCGCCGCGCTCCCAAGCGGCGCACTGTAGCAGTGCGCCACCAGGCCGGCCCCTTCACTATTAATTTAATGAAACAAACACATGCTCTGTCTGCCATCTTGGAAGAGCTGGCACAACTCTCATCTAGGAAGAGCTTTAAGGTTGGCAAGTGATGGAGCAGCTATTGTACAGGACTCTAGTGAGACACCTTATAATCAAAGGTAGGACTCACAAGATTTAAGGCAAAATCTTCCCCCTTTAAAAAGGAGATGGAGATGAAGCCCAGGATTAACTCATAGCTAGGCTCATATATAACCACTCTGGGACCACAAGATGAGATGGCTCCAGCCATCCTGGTTGGCTGAGAGCCTGGAGCTCAATCCCAGCCTAGATGACCAACTGGCTATTCTGTGACCAGAAAGAGGGGAATTTAAAGTGTCTGAGGAATTGCTCTACAGCTTGCAAAATATTTCTATTTAAAATATAAATAAGAATTTTGTCAGGGGTTCAACTATTATGGTTACTGAAGTTTCTAACACAAAGGGGATCACTCCATGGCCCTGAAGTAGGAAAGGGGGAGATGACTTTCCTAAATAAGACTTTTAAAGAAAACTGTATCTTTGAAAGTCCATTCACCATTTCCTACCTCTATGAGCATGTCCAGATTTTAATAATTCTTAGTTCAGCATTTCATTTGGTTAAATCACTCCAGATAAAACCAAAGGCCTATTGACTTTGTTTTAGATAGAAAAACATAACCCTATGGGAGTAATTTTAGAGTTCGAAATAGGAAGTATTTAGTGTAATTTGTACTAGTGAGATTATTAAATCTTAGGGTGGCATTTTTCTCATTTTGATGCAGAGTTCAAAGTTTTTTGGCTGTAATGTAATATTGATTGGTAAACATTAAAAACTACTTAGCTCATCACTATTTTTAAATCGTATATGCCCATTAATAACCTCTGATTTTGTACATATTTATTTTATATTCACAAATTAGAGAAAGCTGCTCTATTGTTAATCAAATTAGAGGAATATTAGGAGAACACTTGCCTTTTTCAAAAATTTTCTTTAAGTAATATTTTAATTTAAAAGTAAAGATTAAAGTTATGTATGGAAACTAAGATAAAACACAACAAAATATGGTATCTGAGCAATAAATGGATGCTGCAGCTTTTATAGAAAATGGAGATTATATTTTTAAAACGGAGTGTGTGATGCTGATAAAGCCAAGGTCAGGGGTTGAGGTACCAGTACAAGAAAGAAGGAAAGAAAGAGAGAATGAAAGAAAGGGATGGTGGGAGAGAAAGAGAGAGAGAGAAAGAGAAAGAAGGACAGAAAGAAAGAAAATAGGAATTACAAAATATCATAGCATTGTTGTGAGCTTTACAATAATTATAGAGGCTCTTCCTGTGTTCTCTTGTTCCCTGAGCTCTGCCTGCACTCAAGTTCTCTCTCTGCCATGCCCTATTCTGAAGAGACCCCCTCCATCTCCCCCAGCAAGTGGGCTCAGCCTACAGAGAAGGACAGCATGCAGCACCACATTGCCTGGCTTTCAGAGCACACCACAGCCCTGATCCAGCAGGGACCTGGGCAGGTTGTGGGCAGTGATCTGTACAGTGTCTATGATTATACAGTACCACCTATGGAGAAAGCCCTTGTGAAAACACACATTCAGATACCTCTTCCTTCTGGTTGTTGTGGAAGAGTAGCTCCACTTTCTGGCTTGGCTGCAAAACACTTCATAGATGTAAGAGCTGGTGTCATAGATGAGTATTTATAGAGGAAATGTTGGCATTGTAGTGTTTAATTTTGGCGAAGAGAAGTTTGAAGTCAAAAAGGGTGATTGAATTGCATAGTTCATTTGTGAACAGATTTTTTATCCAGAAATAGAAAAAATTCAAGTTTTAAATGAAAGGAGTTCAGGAGGTTTTGGGTCCACTGGAAAGAATTTACAAAAATAAGAAATTCTAAAAAATACAAAATGAGAGAACATCCTTTTAAAAAATAAATAAAGAGTATTTCCTTAAAATATATAGAGAGAATAACCTGGGACATCATTAAGATGGCAGAATAGATGGGGAAGAGTGTCACTCTTCCCCACTACCAATCAATATACAACTATTATTATTATTATTATTATTATTATTATTATTATTATTATTATTATTAACATTAGCAGGTGGCTGGTATGGGGATCTGAACACTCGACCTTGGTGTTACAACAGCACACTATATACATCTATTAAAAAGCAAATACTGCCAACCTGGGACCACTGAAGCTTGGGAGAAGAGGAGGAGAACCTGGCAGAGTTCATGAAGTCAGGAGAAGCCATGGTGAGAGGGATTGGAAACCCCTCCAATTGTTTCAAGCCCCAGTTGCTTCAGGGCCAGCCTGGTAAGGGACTGGAAGCAGTTTCAGCACATGGAGCAGAAGCCAGCAAAAGCTACAACTGATCCTTTTGTGTGAAGTTATTTGGAGTCTGCAGGGGAGAAGAGGGCCTAGGAGCACAACATACCAGCCCTGAGGCCAGTAAGAACACTGACAGTATTCCTGTGGACCCATGTATGAGTGAGGGGCGGCTGCTGACCAAATAAAGGAGCCATCCAGAGGTTGATGAGTCATTGTGAAGAATCTGTGCACAGCCTGCCCCATAGGAAGTGTTTGGGATAGAGGGATGGCTATCCCCTGGAAGAATATTGGAGCACAGTATGGGCAATATTGGAGCACAGTATGATCTGCCTTGTGATCAGCACAGGCCCACTCACTGGAAGCTAGTCAGGGCCAGAGAACTGCAGGGTGCACAATTTGCTGGAAAGACTCAGTCCTGGGTCAGATTTTCCACACAGCTCAGGTGTATCTAACCTCACAAGACCTGGAAGTGATTAAAAGACCAACAGTTAAGATCTGATCCACACAAAAAGCCTTCCCCAGAGAATGAGCAGCAAAGCAGCAATTTAGCTCAAACACAAGATTCAAGTGCTGGTCTTCACAGGAAGTTCTCCAATTTTGGAATTAACCAAAGGATAAAAAAAAAAAAATAGTACAATGCAGAGCTTAAGTGGTGGTGGTAACAAAATCCAGCAGGAAACTGGAAAAAAAAAAAACAAAAAAAAACCCAAAAAAAACCCCACAGACCAGAAACAAAACTCTGATATTAACCAGTGACATTCTAGAACCACCAAATAACACTAATGAAAACTAGAAGTAGCAATCTCCTCAAATTCCCAGGCATTAATGTAAAGACACAAAGATTAAGAAAGAAAAGAAAAATATGTTACAATCAAAGGAAACCAAAAAGAAGCACCAGCAATGGATCCAGAGGAACAGCAGATTTATGAAAAATCAGGATAACCCTCCTGTGTTAGTCCATTTCTGTTGTTTATAACAAAATACAAAGAACTGGGTAATTTGTAAGAAAATGAAATTTATTGCTTAGTTTCAGAGGCTGGGAAGTCCAAAGTCCAGGGAACACATCTGGTGAGGCTATTCTTTGGTGGTGTCTTTTCAGCAATGCAGGGGTCTCACATGGCAGAAAATGGATAAGCAAAGAGAGAGTTCCTCATGCATTCTCCTTTTAAAGCCCTCAGAATCATGCCCATGACCACCATTAATCTATCAACTTATTCCTCAGTGAATGGATCAATCCATTCACTAGGCATAGTCCTCACAGTCCAATCATCTCTTTGAGTCCCTACCTTTCAATTGCCATAATAGGATTTCCCACCTTTTTTACACGGTCACAGTAGGGACCAAGTTTGAGGGGGACATCACCCTACAGCACCTCTTAAGGATGTTCAGGTCATCACAGGAAAATACAGACAGAAAATTAAATGATATCTAGAAAACAATCCAGGAGCAGAATGAGAAACTCTACAAAGGAATTGAATCAATTTTTCAAAATTTCTAGAAATAAAGAATATATTATCTGAACTGAAAAACTCAGTAGAAAACTCCAACAGCAGACTTAATCAAACTGAGGAAAGAATCTATGAGCTCAAAGGTAGAACATAAAATTATCAAGTCAGAGGAGCCAAAAGAAAAAAAAAAAATTTAAGTGAAAGAGAAATATAGGAAATATGGGACTCCTCAAGCAAAATAACCCCTTCATAATTTGCAAAGGAGAGAAAAAAGGAAGAGATGTAGAAAGTACATTCAAGGAAATAATGCTGAAAATTTCCCAAGTACAGAGAAAGGTGACAGCATCCAGGTACAGAAAGCTCAGAGGTTGTCAATCACATTCAATACAAGGAGGAACACCCTAAGGCACATCATAATCATATTATCAAAAACCAAAGACAAAGAAAACATACTGAAAGCAGCAAGAGAAAAGAAACATGTAACATTCAACAAACCCACAATATGTGTCTCAGTGAATTTTTCAGTAGAAACCCCATAGGCCAGAAGAGAATGGGATGATATATTCAGAGTGCTGAAGGAAAAAGACCATCAGCCATGAATTCTCTATCCAGCAAAACTAACCTTCAAATATGAAGGAGAAATAGTCTTTCCCAGACAAACAAAAGCTCAGGGAATTCATCAACACTGTGCCTGTCTTATAAGAAATGCTAAAAGGAGTTCTTCTATCTGAAAGAAGACAACACTAATGAACAGTGAGAAAACATTTGAAGACAAATGACTCATTAGTAAAGTAAGTTTACAGACACCCTCAGAATATCCCAATGTCATGAGGATGGTGAATAAACTGCTTACATCCTTAACATGAAGACTAAAACCTAACAACATATACAACAACCATATAAGAGATAGGCAATATTAAAAGATATAACTTAAAACAACAAAGTGTGAAAAAGTGGGAGGGAATGACACCAAAGCATAAAGTTGGCTTTGGGTTTTTTTTCTTTCTTCTTAGGTATAGAAGTTAAGTTATTAGTCTAAAATAATCTGCTATAACTATATCATGTTTTTTTTGTAAGCCTCATGTTAACCATAACACAAAACCTTGTAAGAGACATACCAAAAATAAATAGCAAGAAATCAAAATACACTTCTAGAGAAAACCACTCAATCACAAAGGAAGACAGTAAGATCAGAAAAAAGGGGAAAACAATCAACCAAACAACCAAGAAAAAGGTAACAAAATGGCAATAACAAGTCCCTATATATCAATAATAAATCTAAATGTAAACAGATTAAATTCCCCAATTAAAAGACACAGAGTGGCTCGATGGATTATAAAACAAGAACCAACAATAGACTGCCTATAAGAAACACACTGACTGAAAGTGAAAGGATGGAAAAAGATACTTCATGCAAATGGAAACCAAAAAAGAACAGGAGTAGCTACACTTATATCAGATAAAATAGACTTCAAGCCAAGGAAAGTGAAAAAAGATAAGGAAAGGTCATTATATAATGATGAAAAGATCAATTCAACAAAAGGACATAACAATTCTAAATATACAATGCACCCAACTCTGGAGCACCCAGTTATATAAAGCAATAACTATTAGACCTAATAGGAGAAATAGACACCAACATAATAATAGTTAGGGACTTTAATACCCACTTTCAGCCACAGATCATCCAGACAGAGAAGTAACCAGAAAACATCAGAATTAATCTCTACTCTAGGCCAATTGGACCTAACAGACATATATATGACATTTCATTCACCAGCTGCAGAATACACATTCTTCTCAGCAGCACATTGAACATTTTCTAGAACAGACCATATGTTAGGTCACAAAACAAGTCTCAACAAATTTCTAAAAATTGAAATCATATCAACTACCTTATTCAACTGCAATGGAATAAAACTAGAAATCAACAACAAAAGGGACACTAGAAACTGTACAAATACATGGAAATTAAACAACAGGCTCCTAAACAACAAATGGGCCAAAGAAGAAATCAAAAAGGAAATTAAAACATTCCTGGAGACAAATGAAAATGAAAATACAACATACCAGAACCTATGGGATACAGCCAAAGCAGTTCTAAGAGGGAGGTGTAAAGCAATAAATGTTTACATCAAAAAGAAGAAAGATTTCCATTTGATCTTCAACAAAGGCATCAAGTCTATTCACTGGGGTCGGGACTCCCTCTTCAGCAAAGGGTGCTGGGATAACTGG
>NW_007738708.1:0-3727 GCF_000696425.1 Galeopterus variegatus | reverse complement strand
AAAAAAATAAACAAATTAATTTACCCACAAACACACACAAAAAAACCCGGGGGGGGGGGTGGGGAAGAAGATATAACAACTATACTTTTTTGAAGTTGTTACAACAAGCAAACGGAAAGGACATTCTTGGGGGGGAGGGGAGAGAGGGAGGAGGGCGGGAGGTGTCGGTGATGGGCCATAATAATCATATACATTGTATATTGACAAAATAAAAATTAAAAAAAAAAAAAGAAGAAGAAAGACTTCAAATAAACAATGTAACATTACACTTTGAGGAACTAGAAAAAGAAGAACAAACCAAACCTCAAAATCAGCAGAAAAAGAGAAATAGCAAAAATAAGAGCATAAGTAAAAGAATTAGAAATTTAAAAAATAATACGAAAGGTAGATGAAACAAAGAGTTGCTTTTTCAAAAAGATAAACAAAATCAATAAACCTTTAGCTAGACTAATGAGAAAAAAAGAGAGAACACTCAAATAAAATAAGAAATGAAAAAGGAGACATTACAAATCAATCCTAAGCAATAAATAAATAAAGCCAGAGGCACACCACCACCTGACTTCAAATTATACTACAAAGCTATAGTAAGCAAAACAGCATGGTAGTGGCATAAAACTAGACACTTGGACCAGTGGAGGAGAACAGAGAACCCAGAAATCACCCCTCAGTCTTACAGCCATCTGATACTGGACAAAGGCAACAAAAACATACATTGGTGAAAAGACTGCCTCTTCAATAAGTAGTACCTGGAAAACTGGATATCCATATGGAGAAGAAGGAAACTAGACATGCACCTCTCACCATATACTGAAGACTTAAGTATGAAACCTGAAACTGTAAAATTACTAAGGGAAAATATAAGTGAAACACTTCAGGAGCTAGGTCTGGACACAGACTTTATGAACATGAGACCGAAAGCACAAGCAACAAAAGAAAAAATAAGAAAATGGGACTATATAAAACTTAAAACTTCTGCACAGCAAAGAAAATAATCAACAGAGTGAAATGACAACCTACAGAGTGGGAGAAAATTTTTGCTAACTATACATCCAACAAAGGATTATTGCCCATAATATACGAGGAACTCAAGCAATGACACAGTAAAAAAAAACAAATAACCCAATTAAAAAATAGGCAAAGGAGATGAATAGACATTTTTCAAAGGAAGACATACAAATGGCCAACAGGTACATGAAAAAATGCTCAACATCACTAGTCATCAGGGAAATGCAAATTAAAACCACATTGGGATATCACCTCACCCCAGTTAGACTGGCTATAATCAAAAAGATAAAGAATAAGAAATGCTGGCGAGGGTGTGGAAAGAAGGGAATGCTCCTGCACTGTTGGTGGGACTGTAAATTAGTACAACCACTATGGAAAACGGTATGAAGTTTTCTCAAACAACTGAACATAGATCTTCCATATGATCCAGCAATCTCACTTCTGGGTATAAACCCCAAGGAATGGAAATGATCATGTCAAAGGGATACCTGCACTCCCATGTTAATTGCAGCTCTGTTTATAATAGCCAAGATGTGCAACCAACCTAAATGTCTATCAATGGCTGATTGGATAAGGAAACTGTGGTATATATACACCATGGAATACTACTCTGCCATAAAAAAGAATGAAATTCTCCCATTTGCAACAACATGGATGAGCTAGGATAAACTTATGATGAGTAAAATAAGCAAAGCACAGAGGGATAAATACTGCGTGTACTCACTCATAAGTGGGAGCTAAGAGAGAAAGAAAGAAGGAAAGACAGACCACAGTGGTGCATTGGGCTTGCAGAGGGAGAGAACATACCTAGGGATACAAAGTGGTATGGGGGAGAGAGAGATAGAAAGGGAATTCAGGAATAATTGGGTGGGGAACATGGGGTATAATCACAATTTGTGGTAAGGGCATGCTGCCAGTATTGAACTGGCCATCACATCTTGGGCACAAGTGGTGACAATCAGCTTTGTGTCTCATGAGTATTCATAAACAGTAAAAAATAAATTTAAAAAAGCAGACATTACAACTGATACTACAAAAATATAAAGAATCATAAGAGACAACTATGAACAACTATATGCAAACAAATTGTAAAACCTAGAAGAAATGGATAAATTCCTGGACATATATAATTTACCAAGGTATATGAAGAACTAGAAAACTAAACAGACCAATAATGAGTAATGAAATTGAAGCAGTGATAAAGGCTCTTAATAAAAATAAAACCCTGGACCAGATGGTTTTACTGCTGAATTATACCAAACATTTAAAGAACTAATACCAATTCTTCTCAAATTCATCCAAGAAATTGAAGAGGAGGGAATACATCCAAACTCATTCTATCAGGCCCACATTAACCTCATACCAAAACTGGAAAAAGATACGAACAGAATCCAGCAACACATTAAAAAGATTATTCACCATGATCAAGTGGGATTCTTCCCAGGGAGCAAGGATAGTTCAACATAAATGTATCAATAAAAGTGATATATCACATCAACAGAATGAAGGAAAGAAACCATATGATCATTTCAATAGATGCATAAAAAGCATTTGATAAAATCCAACATCCCTCCATGATAAAAACACTCAACAAACTAGGTATAGAAGAAATGTATCTCAACATAATAATGACCATATGTGACAAACCCACAGCTCACAGCATACTGAATGGGCAAAAATTGGAGGTGTTTCTTCTAAGATCTGGAACAAGACAAGGATGTCCACTTTCCCCACTCTTACTAAACATAATACTGGAAGTTCTAGCCAGTGCAATAAGGCAAGTAAAAGCAACAAAGGGCATGCTAATAAGAAAGGAGAAAGTCAAAATATCTTTGTTTGCAGATGACATAATCATATACATAGAAAACCCTAAAGACTACACCAAAAAGTTACTAGAACTAATAAATGAATTCAGTACAGTAGCAGGATACAAAATCAACACACAAAAATCAATAACCTTTCTATACACCACCAACAAAAATATCTGAAGAAATCAAAAAAATAACTCCATTCACAATAGCTACCAAAAATATGAAATACCTCAGAGTAAATTTAACAAAGGAGGTGAAAGACGCCTGCAATGAAAACTATAAAATATTGGTGAAAGAAATTGAAGAGGACACAAATAAATGGAAAGATATCACATATCCATGGGTTGGAAGAATTAACATCATCAAAATGTCCATATTACTCAAAGTAATCCACACATTAAATGTAATCCCTATCAAAATACCAATAACATTCTTCATGGAAATAGAAAAAATGATCTTATAATTTGTATGGAACCACAAAAGACCCTGTATAGTTAAAGCAATCTTGAACAAAAAGAACAAAGTTGGAGGCATCACACTTCCTGACTTGAAAATATGCTATAAAGCTATAGTCACCACTCGAAATCACACTAATCATCAGGGAAACACAAATTATAACCACAGTGAGATATCATTTCATCCCAGTTAGAATGGCTATCATTGACAAGACAGAAAATAAAAGCTGCTGGTAAGGATGCAAAGAAAAGGGAACTCTCCTACATTGTTGGTTGATATGTAAACTGGTACAGCCACTGCAGAAAACAGTATGGAGGTTCCTCAGAGAACTAAAAATTGAGCTACCTTATGTCCCAGCTATCCGGCTATTGGGTATGTACCCAAAGAAAATGAAATCAAAATATCAAAAAGAAACCTGCACTTCCATGTTCATTGCAACACTATTCACAATAGCC
>NW_007738707.1:40658-41767 GCF_000696425.1 Galeopterus variegatus | reverse complement strand
AAGGTCAACTATATTACTCCTGGTTTATGTTAAGAATTTTAAGGTATATTAACATCTTTTTTTTTTCTTCTTACTAGGTTAATTGCAAGCAGTACTTGAGAGTTTTTTGAGGTCCAATCTAGTATCCAATAAAATATAATTCTGTGCAATACACAAGTTACTTAGGAGTGGCAATTGAGCTTGTGACCATCTTAAAAGGACAATATCCAAGGTAGATGTAATTAGTGTGTAGCGGCTTGTGATTAAAGTCCCAAACCCCCTTATTGTGGGGTAATGAAGATGACAGGAGCTGTAAAAATGGAGTCCTGAGTGTGGATTTGCTTCNGTGATCTTTGCAGAAATAAGCAGCTACTCTTCTAATTTATATTAATCTTCCTTTTATCCATGTCAGCTTTCTGCTTAACTCAACCTAACAATCCAGTCCATTCAGATAGTAGATTACTCTTGTACTAGAAAGATACTTTGCTCAAACAATTGTACTTTCCCAAAGTTGTTTTTAATTTCCAAAAGTAAACAGTGTATACATTTCCTTAAAACTGTCAGACACATGGGGGGCCTTTCCAATGAAAAGTGAGATTCTTTTGATAGTGGCCTAGAATCTCATAAAGATACCAACATGTCTCTAAAAGTTTTTGCTCATATTTCAGAGTAAACAATAAAGTCCTTGGCAAGGGGATGAATAACCCACATTCACCCAGATACTACTAGATGAAATCTGCACACTATGCTGAGTATATATTAAGTGAATACAGAAAAGGAATATTACGCACAAGCCATGTAGTTATAGTAAAACCTCTGTCTCCCTACTTGCTGAGGTTCCTTATTTGTAAAAAGGAAGAGACACTTAAAGAAAAAGAGAGTAACTTTGGAATCAAAAGGTATGAATCCAAGCTAAGATGCAAACAAAACTCTGGTATTTTCTAGAATGGCAAATCAGAATAAAATCCTTCCTCATCTCTAAAAGCAGGAAGTAACATGTACCTCAAACCACTGTGTGGGGAATAAATGATAAATCAAAAAAAAAAAAAAAAGATAGATACAAATGTGAAAGGTCAACTATATTACTCCTGGTTTATGTTAAGAATTTTAAGGTATATTAACATCTTTTT
>NW_007738707.1:35865-39507 GCF_000696425.1 Galeopterus variegatus | reverse complement strand
TTGTGGGGTAATGAAGATGACAGGAGCTGTAAAAATGGAGTCCTGAGTGTGGATTTGCTTCCACCTTTTCCTCCCTTTGGCTTTTGAGGATGAGTTTTAGCTTCTGTGAGCTTAAGTCTTCTCATCTGCAGCATGGAAAAAATTCATTCGTAATAATAGGTTTGCAAAGATTAAATGAGACAATAACAATGTCACATTAACAACAGCTAATATTATTCATCACATCAGATAAGTAAACCTGAGAGAAGAAATAATAGAAAAATACTAGGACCAAGCAGTAACTCAAGTAGAATTAATTGCCACCAGAGAGTAGGGCTGTGGTCCACTAGGAAAAATTTTTGCTGGGAATTGTTAGATGTTTTTTTCTCAGAATAAAATTACCTTTTGTGTGTGTGTGAGTGAAAGAGGCAACAGCGTGCGTATGTATAATTGTTTTTAAACTGTAGAGCCAATGTGCCTATAGTCATGTATTGATATTTATCCTGCTAATAAACTATACTTGCTATAAGCTATTAACAGCAAATGGCATATGTGGGCAATATATAAATTAAGAACAGCTTATTATCTGAGGATATGGTAAGGCAGGCAGATTATTGCTAGCTCCCTTCTTGAAAAATTGGGTCAAAGAGCTTCAGTGTTTTTCTCAGAAAATGGTCTGCTTGGAAAGAAAATAATGGAAGACAGGTTGGTGCAATAGATGTATTTGGGGCCCGATTTTTGAAGCTGGTTTCACAATAGACTTAGACTTAAAAAGGTAAGGAAATAAAGTCTCTCAAGAAAAATTCCAGTAGAGGGAAGACAGCTAACTGAGAAAATACACAGACCAACAGTGAAAGGAGAGAAAGGTCTCCACAGATCCATTCACCAGGAATCTAAAAGATAAAAGGATAAAATAAAGTTCAATTACTGGTGGGATTTGAGACCCTTTTATCAGTTCAGAAGTGGAACTGTCAAAAGTTCATCTCAAGTTTTTCTATTAATGGAAAGGTATATTGGTCCTTAACAAGGTTTGACTCTGGAAGAAAGAGAAAGGCAGCACCATTCAACCTGTGGGCTAAGCCAGAAACGGAGGAGTCATTCTTGACAATGCCTGTTCCTCAACCTTCAAGTTCAAATAACTAAGTTCCTTTCCATTTTTACTCTCCGGTAACTATAATTTGTCCTTGTTCCTTCGTCTCTGTTTTTCCCACCCTTGTCCAGACTTCTATCATCTCTTACTAGGGTTGCTATAGCAGCCAACTAACCTGTCTCTCAAAGTTCACTCCTCATCTACCCTCCACCCCAGAACTCTCTACTAAAAATAATAGCTAAAGTGACCCTTTCCAACGGTAAAGCTAATAATGCGGCCCCACCCCCACTTAAAACACTTCCTCAATTCCCATTGTTTTGAGTATTAACGTAAACATCAACAACTTGTCCTATAAAGGTTGATGTGACTTGGTTTCTATTTCTCTAGTTCTTCAGCTTGTATAAGTATATTCCTCTCATTCTGTGCTCCATAGTATTCAATCTATACAGGTTCTCATCAATGTCATACCATATAGAAAATACTCCATTATTTGTCAAAATGATTGAAGTAATAATTATTGATCCTAATAAGTATACTATGTATTATTAGTAAGAAAATATTATTGCTCAAATTTTAGTTAATAATTGTAAACTGAGTTGATAAATAGGAATAAGTCTTTGTGATTTTCTCAAAGATAAACTTACTAAATTACTACTAGATACCAGTACATAAAAGATGGATCTTTTGCTCTATATGATTCACAGAGCCTTTTGGGAAGCATTTTAACATTCATGATAAAATGCTTAGACGCTTTTCTGTTAGACTTTGATGAATTTCTTATGAGAAGATTACCTAACTGTCTGTCAATCTCAGGAGGTATCGAATGTCCTTTACCTGGTCTTTCAATGAATTTAATGACCTTTAATCAAGCATTGTTCTTATTTTTAATTCTAACAATGATTACCCTAACCATTTTTTCCCACACCCCTGTAAAAAATCCTACACAATAAGGAAATCTTTCCATCAGCTACTTTAGAAAGACTCTTCTCTTTTGGCAAGTTTGACATAAATACTTGAACAAGCTTATAACCAATTCATTCAATAAATGCTTTAACAGTACTAACCTGAAATCAGTAAAGAGCTAGCCTAGGGCCGAGCCCGTGGTGCACTCGGGGGAGTGCAGCGCTGGGAGTGCAGAAGCACTCCCGCCGCGGGTTCAGATCCTATATAGGGATGACCGGTGTGCTCACTGGCTGAGTACAGTGCTGCCAGTCTCAAAAAAAAAAGGACCAAAAAAAAAAAAAAAAAAAGAGCTAGTCTAAATACAAGAATGCTTCAGTGGTCAAAAATGCTCAGATCTACTGGTGGTACATGGAAAACTCTTTTGAAAAGGACTGTGAATTTAAAACTTTTTATTGCTTTCATTGAGAGACTGATTATTGGGTTAGTCAGTTAGATCAGTTGGTTAGAGCATAATCTTATAACCCCAAGGTCACAAGTTCAGATCTCCATAGTGGCTAGCTGCAGAAAAAAACTAAGAGAGACATTGATTATTGCTCAAATATGGTCTGATTTTAAATTTTCAGTATACTTCCAAGAATAGGGTTTTTGTTGTTGTTGTTGTTTCTTTTGGTATCTGGTCAGTACAGGGATGGAACCCTGGAACTTGGTCTTATCAGCACCAAGCTATAATCGAGTGAACTAACTAACCAATCCCCATAGGTGTTTGATTTATCTATAAGGATTACTGATTACTCTTTTCTCCATCCCTNGGGAGAGTGCGGCGCTGGGAGTGCAGAAGCACTCCCGCCGCGGGTTCGGATCCTATATAGGGATGACCGGTGTGCTCACTGGCTGAACACAGTGCGGCCGGTCTCAAAAAAAAAGGACCAAAAAAAAAGAGCTAGTCTAAATACAAGAATGCTTCAGTGGTCAAATATGCTCAGATCTACTGGTGGTACATGGAAAACTCTTTTGAAAAGGACTGTGAACTTAAAACTTTTTATTGCTTTCATTAAGAGACTGATTATTGGGTTAGTCAGTTAGATCAGTTGGTTAGAGCATAATCTTATAACCCCAAGGTCACAAGTTCAGATCTCCATATTGGTCAGCTGCAGAAAAAAAACAAAGAGAGACATTGATTATTGCTCAAATATGGTCTGATTTTAAATTTTCAGTATAATTCCAAGAATAGGGTTTTTGTTGTTGTTGTTGTTTTTTCTTTTGGTGTCTGGTCAATACAGGGATGGAACCCTGGAACTTGGTCTTATCAGCACCAAGCTATAATTGAGTGAACTAACTAATCAATCCCCATAGGTGTTTGATTTATCTATAAGGATTACTGATTACTCTTTTCTCCATCCCTCTCCAAATCCCACTACCAAGTTATAGAAGATAAAATTGAAGGGGGGGGGGAACTACATCGTTTGGTTTTGCAGTCACGGCAAACAGTAGGTGGTAAACAAAGATTCATTCAATAAAATAATAACTGACCCAGAAATCACAATATGCTGGAATTTGAGAAAATGTTACGATAATTCAATGCTAAATATTTAGAGTTCAACCACTACATTTACATGTACGTCTCATTTGAGCTGTGTTTTCTATTTTGAGAAAAGTCACTTTTTTTTTTT